>NC_081519.1:2834868-3134868 GCF_030273125.1 Centropristis striata | reverse complement strand
TGCCAAAAAAAAAAGACACCAAATTATTTTTAAAAAAGACACAAAATGACCAAAAAAAGACACAAAATTACTAAAAAAAGATACAAAATTATCAAAAAGACACAGAATTACCAAAATAGACACAAAATTATTTAAAAAAGACACAAAATTACCAAAAAAAGTAATTAAAGGGACCTTCCACACACAACACGGTAAAGTGCCATTCATATAAAACTCACATTAAACTTTCATATCAAGGTGGGGGCCACAAAATATCGTCAAGAGGGCCACAATTGGCCCGCGGGCCGCGAGTTTGAGACCCCTGGTTTAAAACAATATTTAGCTGTAGAGGAAATACTGAACTGACCAAAAAAAAAAAAGATAATTGGAACTAAAACGAGTTAAACGAGCTCATTCCTGTCACATTTCAACTGGCTGTGACTCTCGTTCAGCCTGCAAAGCTTCAGGCTTTGAGACAAAACAGCCAAACATGAAAAAAGGAACCTTTTTATTATTAATTTCTCGTTAAATAAAACAGAAGTACATCAGCACAACTCGTGCCGTCCGGGGGGCACGACGACGCGGATGCTTGTAGTTATTTTCAGTGTTTCTCTAAGCTCTAAACTGCCTGAAAGCAAGTGTCACCTCCAGCAACACTTCAGTGTCAGACAGGCAACAATTAGCAACAACTCTCACTGTCTTTTTTAGTACATTCACCATCTGAGAACAGCTTTCTCATCTTTTTGTCCAAGAGCGAGAAGAGAAGCTTTTTTTTCATCCATTTTCAATTCTAACAATGTATCCCTTGTTGTCCTGTTAGCCAGTAAGTGCTCAAAAGTTGTTGTCAAACTGTGTTGCATAGCAACCGGAGTGATGTAACCCTCTGTTGAGCTCCTGCCTGCTGTTTGATACGTTGCTCACAGCTGCAACATTGTAGTCGGGGGAGCTGGAGCTCCCATCCAGGTGCAGCAGGAAGATGATAGCCGTTATAAACGTGAGTCTCTCCTGCAGCCACAATGTTTCCAATGCACCAAAGTGATTCTCTCAACGTGTGCAGGTTTAAAATGTTGATTTAGAACAAGGGGTCTCAAACTCAAATTACCTGGGGGCCGCTGGAGGCAGTATCAAAATGACCAAAAAAAGACACAAAATGACAGAAAACAAAACAAATTTACTTAAAAAAGACACAAAATGACCCAAAAAAACCCAGAATTACCAAAAAAGACACAAAATTATTAAAAAAAGACCAAAAAAAGACACAAAATGACCCAAAAAATACATAAAATTATTATAAAGACTCAAAATTACCAAAAAAGACACAATATGATAAAAAAGACACAAAATTATTTAAAAAAGACACAAAATGACCCAAAAAGACACAGAATTACCAAAAAAGACACAAAATTATTAAAAAAGACATAAAGTGACCAAAAAAAGACACAAAATTATTTAAAAAAGACACAAAATTATTACAAAAAGACTCAAAAATATGAGACCAAACTGCAAAACGTCCTTTTTTATATCTATATAACATTATATATAACTTTATTGACACGTTGCCGTGGATACGCATTGTTCTGCTTCTCTCCTGATGACGGCTCGCCTTGTTAGTGACCTGTCAATCAAAGGTAGCCCCGCCCCAAATCATATGATTCTTTATCTTCTATTTTCTTCTAAATGGGGCCATTATTAGAACTATTAACATCAGATTGTCTTGAAGAAGATTTTTTACTAGTGATTGAGACCATAGTGTTGTCCTAAAAATAAATTCTGAGGTAATAAATCAAGTGAGAAGTTTTCAAATTTTGCATTGAAATGAATGGACAGAATTGTTTTTGCAGCCACACTTAGCGCCCCCTGCTGGAATTATTGGTAGAATGCAGCTTAAGGCACTTCCTGGTTTGCCTCCCTGCTCAGACCAGGAGGTTGCCGCCTGGGTACCAGAAAACTCATCTGCTCCCCTGAACAATGGCCAATCCTGACTTCAGAGGACTGGTCCATCATTTTTATTTTTTTCTATTTTTTTGGGGTTTTTCAGGCCTCTGAATAACAATCCATATCTCTGATTTATTTAGCAGTTGTGTGCTCATTGGTGGTTGGCAAACAATGGACTAATCAGAGCTTGGTGGAGCTATTGTCCTAGCCACTCATTCTGCAGGTGTTTTATAATTAGAATTTAAAAAGAATAATAAGACTGTGAGAACAGAAGAAAAAGAGCACTTTGCATCTGATCATGCTAAAAATACATATAATCTAATCAAAGCTTTTAGCGTAGAAGGATTTAATCTTGCTGATTAATTATTCAACTAAAATGTCCCTGCTATGCCACCATTATATTCATTGGTGAAATGTAACTAAGTACATTTACTCAAGTATTGTACTCAAGTACACTTTTGATGTACTTGTACTTTACTTGAGTATTTCCATTTAATGTAACTTTATACTTCTACTCCAATACATTTTAGAAGCAAATATTGTACTTTGTAGCTTTGTAAGTTACTTTTTAGGTCAAGATTAAAAACATCAATTCAAATTAAAGTAATTGGACATGGTTTTAAATTAGGACTCATAACAGAATATTAAGTCGTTAAAATAAGCCTCTTTCTTTACAATTTAAATTTAAATGCTGCTTACATAAATGCATCAATACAAATAATCTAACAACATATTTAGAATATAAAACAATCTGAGTGGGTCCATTCTGCATAAAGAGTACTTATACTTTTGATACTTTGGTAACACTTTACAATAACCATCATTTATTGTATCCGGATACAACGTTATAGTATCGATACTTTTTTGAGTATCGATACTTTTAACAACCGTAGCTGTATTAGTACCTCTACTTAAGTAAGGGATCTGAATACTTCTTCCACCACTGATTATATTGATACACTGCAAAAAAAGAAAAGTTGGGTGAACTCAAAATTTCAAGGCAACAAACTTTGATAAAATTTTAAGTTGGACAATTAAACTAAATATTTTAGGTTTTGTTTTTGAGTTTGCTCAACTCTGAATTTCTCTGGCACGATTGTAACGCTGTATGAATGTCAGCTAATGTTGTGACCACAATTTTGAGTTAGCATTGATACGCTAATGGCTACTCTTGTAGCTGTAACAAGCAGCGTCGCTAGCGTCAGTTAGCCGCTAGCATCAGTCAGCCACTAGCATCAGTCAGCCGCTAGCTTTGGCTAATGACCAAATTTCACAACAAAGAAATAAGAGTTATCAGAACTATTGTCCCTTGTTGTGAACCCCAACTTAAAGATATAAGTAACAACAACTCACCAACTTGTTTTTGAGCAGACAACTGGCTTCCTTTGTTGTGCTAACTTACATTATTGCCCTAAATGTCAGTAATTTATATTTACAAGTTTTACCAAATTAAATCACTGTTTTAGGCCAAAAAATACAAGTTTGCTTTTTTTACATTACATTACATTACATGTCATTTAGCAGACGCTTTTGTCCAAAGCGACTTACAATAAGTAAGTGCAGTGTACATGACTTGTGATTGAGTGAGATGACTGTTGGCTCCTGAGAGTTTCCCACTTCAGAATGCGACCCATCTGTCAGGAACCAGAGCAGTGGGACAGTTAGCTTTAAGAGGGAGGCAGAGTTGTTGAGGACTGGCTTCAGGTTGTTCTCAAGGAACAAACAACAGAAGCTGCATTTATTTCTCATCAGCAGCTCTGTCTGTTCAGTGACGCCAGGCTAGAAGTACTTAGAGAGAATGAGGCAAACCGTAATAGACACAGATACACATAATAAAAACAGAGCGAGAAACAGATGGAAGGAATAAAAACCAGGAACACAAAGGGAATGAAATATGGAATATGGGAGAAAAGGTTAGAAGAGAACAGCACTGAGAGGGACTTATGGTATTTCTCCTTTAATTTTACATGAAAAAACTGTTTTCTACAGTTTAGAGTTTTTGTTCTATTCCTTGATTTAAGGTAAATAAAAGCGTCTACTACGGTGATATTCAATTTTTATTTTTAGCAACTTTTCAGACCCCCTTAGCGACTATTTTTCAAAAAAGCAACTGGCAACAAATACAGCAACTTTTTCTGGTGTTATCGGAGACTCCTTCTAACTGTTCTTAACGAGCCGCAGGGGCTGGCGGCTCTTCTTAACGAGCCACGGGGGCCGGCGGCTCTTCTTAACGTGCCACGGGGGCCGGCGGCTCTTCTTAACGAGCCACGGGGGCCGGCGGCTCTTCTTAACGTGCCACGGGGGCACGTATGTGCTGTATGTGCTAACAGGCTAACAGTTAGCTCTGTAGCAGTACAGTGTGTATGTGCTAACAGGCTAACAGTTAGCTCTGTAGCAGTACAGTGTGTATGTGCTAACAGTTAGCTCTGTAGCAGTACAGTGTGTATGTGCTAACAGGCTAACAGTTAGCTCTGTAGCAGTACAGTGTGTATGTGCTGCTGCTGCAGGAGGTGTTCACTTAGCGATCTCTGTTTGTTTACAACAAGCTCCAGACACTAAAAACTGTTCCTATTGTTTGTTTACAAGTAGTGCAATAAAAATACAGATGTTTTCCCTAACATGATGAATAATCGTGATTAATTATCTTGATTACAATATTGATGATTATCATTTTGGCCTCAATCGTGCAGCCCTAGCTGAAACTAACAGAAGAAGAGAGAGCCTTCAGGACATGAGAAGGAGCGAAATGAAAAGAGCAAGCCTGTAGAAGGAGAAGGAATAAAAGAGAGGGAGAGGGAGAGAAACGGAGGAAGTAATGACAGCTGGTGTTGCATGTTGGGCTGGAGAAGGCAGGCAGTGACAAGTGTCAGTGTGTTTGGTGTTATTAGGCAGATAAGAGCCCAGACTGACACTTTCAAGAAGCTCTTTCAGAATCCTTTTCAAAAAGCCTTGTTTGGCCTCTCTCAGCTCCCGTAGTCTGCTGCCAAGGACAACAATCAGCACACAGAAGAGGGGAAAAAACAGCAACAACAGCTAATAAATAAAAAAGCAACAACAACTGAAAGGCAAGAGGAGAAGAGACAGAAAGAAGGAGAGACAAAGAGAAAGAGAGAGAGAGAGAGAGAGAGGCTTCACACTTTTGGTACGCTGGCCTCATTATGTCAAGGCCGGGTTACAAGAGAGCAACGGGGAGAAGAAGAGAGACAAATGGTTGGAGTCATATTTAGAAGGAAATTGAAATAAGAAAAGAGAGACAGAAGAGATGAGAGGGCTTAAATGACAGAAGAAACGCTGCTTTTGTACTGTTTATTTATGTGGTTAAGACAAAACATATAAGCTTAACCCTCTGGAGTTCATGAAAACACCGGAGAACGACTTCTTCATGACGTCAAAAGAAGACAGAAAAATGACCAAAAAAGACACAGAAGACGCAAAATGACAAAAAAAGAGAGACAAAATGACACAAAATGACTAGAAAAAAGACACAGAATGACCAAAAAAGACACAGAAGAGACAAAATGACAAAAAAGAGAGACAAAATGACAAAAAAAGAGAGACAAAATGACAAAAAAGGACACAAAATTACCCAAAAAGACACAAAATGACTACAAAAACACACAAAGTGACTAGAAAAAAGACACAAAATAACTAGAAAAAAGACACAAAATGACCAAAAAAGACACAGAAGACACAAAATGACTATAAAAAGAGAGACAAAATGACAAAAAGACACAAAATGACCAAAAAAGGCACAAAAAACGACACAAAAAAAAGACATGGCAAGGATTAAAAAATGGACAAAATAGACTCCATAGAGTAAATCAGAAAGAAAAACATTTGATGATTCAGAGAGAGTGAGAAAAAAACAAACTGTCTGTTTGTTCAGATGCTTACAGAAACCCTGAGGGGCAAGTCAGAACAAAAACAGAAAAACTATTCTGGTGATCCATCTTCTGATTTTTTTTTCTCCCTCCTGAGATTTAAGAACAGGTGAAAAAGAAAAACATAGGTTTTCCAGGAGAGTTTCTATTTTTATTTCTAAGTGGTTTTTGCTCTTATTCTGGCCACAAGAGGCTAAAGTGCAACAAAACCTCATGTTCTTAATGCCCAATTTGGGCATTAAGAAGGGCCACGGGGCAATCGCACCGGGCACTACTGTTATACTGTTGATTTCTTCTTCTTCCGGACGCAATTTCGTCCCGCTACTAGTCCTACAACTTGAAGAGTTGCAGGACAAATTATATATCAAAATGTGTGGTTTGATCGGGATCGGTGTGCTATTACTTTTCTCTCCAGAATACGAATTTTTCACAACGTAAAATGAGCGAAAAAGAACAATAATTGGAGATTTTTAAACGTCTACTTCTCCGGCATAATTTGACCTAGAGACTCCATTTAAACTTTAAACAGTAGACACAAGTCTTGTGTATCGGTGTATTAATCCACGTTTCGATAGGTCATATAGTTTTTTATCAATCCCTGTTCAATGACCATGATCATTTTTGGAGAAATTCTGAGATTATAATGGGTGTGTATTGCACGGAATGTTCGTGTCAGACTGTGTGACATCATCGCCAGAGTGTAGAGGGAGAGAAAAAACTGTCAAAAAATAAATTTGAAAACTGCGCTCCAGGCCGCAAATTCCACTCTACAGAAATAATTTATACATAGAAACGTAGGAAAATGTGTCTTCTCACTCACGGGCGTAGGACGCACAGATGATCCACCAACACCACCAACAGCCTCATTGGCTCCCATATTAAAAACACAGGAAGATTTCTGAAAAAGGGAGATGGAACAGTTTTTTTTAGATCGCTCTAACAAAGCTATTTTTTCATTTTTCTGGAAAAAAAAACATATGTAGAGGTTCAGGAAGAACTCAGGACGCTCAAAGTGAAGTCGGATCAATGATAGGTATTATGGTTTTGCCAAAAATGCTTTCTGTTCGAGGCCAGAAATTCCAGTCTGTCCACCTCTGCTGTCACTGAGCCGGACCAGGTGTCAGTTAATTCTGTTGATTGCTTTGATCTGATTGCCTTTGATCTTTGATGTGATAACAGTTACAGATACACACACACATGCACGTAAGCATGCACACTCCTCACACATGCATAGACATGCTTCAAACACACACACACGCACACACACACACACACACACACACACAGTTAACTATGCGATTTTCGTTACACACACATACAACTGCTCGCATAAGCGCACACACTCCTCCAGATACACCTTTCACACACTCACACACACACACACACACACACACACACACACACACACACACATTTTGAGGTTAAAGGGCATAGTTTGAAATCTCTGAAGAATCTCATCATAGTGTACACACACCGGCAGTAGCCCCCGTGGCCCTTTCAGAATTTCCCCAGAGGAAATTTTCTAGTATTATCATATTATTATTATACTGATTGGTAACCTGATCTTTGCTGATTATCTGGAATAAATCCATGTGGTTCTATGACCAAACAGAGAGACATGGGGACCCAGTTTTGATATCCACTGAAGTTACCAAATATAGTTCTTCGCCCGATAAAGGGTTAACTGATAAATCAGCTTTGTAGGTAAACCTAAAGATGCTACAAATTAGTAAAAATCCCCATCTTCTTTGAGTCATTATAGCTCTGAGTGTAGAACATCCACCCGAACAAGAAACTCTGAAAAAAACCAGCTCCGTCTGTGTAATCCAAACTTGGCAGCCTGAATCCAGCAAAGGGAAAGAAAGAGAAAAGGCAATATAAAAAAAGAGGAAGTGCAGAGGGAGAAATGAGAGAGTGAATTATGAGAGGACTGACAGGTAGAGTAGCTGGCACGGCAGAACGCTGTGATTCCACCGAGGAAGAGCAGAAAGCAGATTTGGGGTTAATTTGCATTTCAAACTCGCCCGACTTCCAGTCTGCCATGCCAGAAACCTGCTGATCTGCACTCTCCCCCTCTCCTCTGTCTCTCGATCTCATTTCATCTGCATATCTTCATTTTTCACTATTTTACTGATTTACTGCAGTTTTTTCCGCTGTCTATTTTTGCAGATTGGTTTCGTCTTCCAGCATGTTTTATTCTTTTCATCTCCATGTGTCATCGTCTCTGTTTCTCTCCTCTAATGTTCTTTCTTTATTTCTCCCCATACATATATACATAATACTGCAATATTTATCATTGCTTGTATTTTTATCTTTATTTTATCTGCTACTCCGTCTTTGTCGGAGGGAAGAAGTTGTACAATCCCAGTGGTGTCCCAATTAGTTTAAACCAGGCGGCAACCTCCTGGTCTGAGCAGGGAGGCAAACCAGGAAGTGCCTTAAGCTGCATTTCACCAAAAATTCCAGCAGGGGGCACTAAGTTTGGCTGCAGAAGCATTTAGGTCCATTCATTTCAATACAAAATGAGAAAACTTGTCGCTTGATTAATTACCTCATATTTTTTTTTAGGACAACACTATGGTCTCAATCACTAGTAAAAAAATCTTCTTCTTTTAGAAGAAAATAGAAGATAAAGAATCGTATGATTTGGGGCGGGGCTACCTTTGATTGACAGGTCACTAACAAGGCGAGCCGTCATCAGGAGAGAAGCAGAACAATGCGTATCCACGGCAACGTGTCAATAAAGTTATATATAACGTTATATAGATAGAAAAGAGGACGTTTTTAGCGGTTTGGTCTCATAACTTTGACCCTTTCACTGTATTTTCACTTAAAGACAGTTTATTTGAACGTTTTGTTCATTAAATGTCTTGTTCAGTGTTTGGTTGGACTAACAGACACTCCAAGGAGTCGCTGCTCAGTTTTCTGAGGTCAGTAACAAACATTTTGTTGTTGTTTTTTTGCTAGTGTAGCGGCTTGGTACTCTCTCTGGCTTTGTATAATTTATGACGAGACAAAGACGACCATCTCATTTGGCATCCAGCCATTTATTTCGGACACTGGTACAGGAATTAATTGTACAGTCAGTCAGGTTTTTGCTCTCTCACACACACATGCACATCTGTAAAATATAAAATGAAAAGACAATGCAGGTTAGCTAACTTGTAGCACTAGCCATTTTGTAAACAAAAATAAAATAAAAACACCGTCAACTTTTTACGAAAAAGGACGGGCTCAACCCTAAGGGAGCTATATGTTCAAACAAACACAATTTAAACCACCCCTTTGTGGTGAAATTAAAGTAATTAGTAGCCCATGAACCAGAGAGCCACGAAGGTCCGACTGTTGCTGCCCCCCCGGGGTTAACCACCCTAAACCACAGGGGTGCTGCGTTTAATTACTATGGGACAAACAAGTTTGCGTGTTGAGAGATGAGTTTTTATATGGCAAGTGGAATCAAATTTCTTATTAACTCCGTTAAACCAGCTAAAACTAACGCTCCAGTTAATGCTAACATGAATTAGCAGCAGCTTCTCTCAGTCAGGTTGAGGTTGTAGTCAGTCCAAATATGGTCTGCTTCCTGTATGGGAAACAAGATGGCGACGAGTGTGACGCTGAACTCGATGCTTCCAACGGGCCACAAACCAACTACGTCCATTATTTATATACAGTCTATGGTTTAAACCTAATAAGTACTTTTTAAGACTTGTTTTTTTTTTTTATTATTATTCCTCCTGCTGGATTCCACTGTCGCACTGTGATTTTGGACTGGGCTGATTGGTATATATATATATATATATATATACATAACTGCTCATTATGTTGCTGATTGTTGAATTTTATGGGATTCAGGCAATTTATGAAAACTGAAATATGAAGGGAACATGGATTGGATGCCTGTACTTTGGTGCATTTGGTACCTTTTTCCCCATTTCTGTTTATATTTCCGTGCAGATGATATTCTCCAGGATTTTGGTCTATGCTACAGATATAGTTTTTAATATACTGAAAACAAAAATAATTGTGTTGCACCCCATCCACTCGTCACTGTCTCCTCTCCTCATTTACTTTCTGTTTGGTTTCCTTTTCTTCACTTCAGTCTTTCATACAAATACTCCTGCTTACTCTCTCTCTCTCTCTCTTTCTGTCTTTTATTTTACTCAGTTTTTCCTTTTCGTGTTGTCAGACACTTTTTAAGTTTCCATCTGTCCTCATTTGTGTCCTGCAGTGCAGAGTGCTATTAGAGTGATAGAATGAAGATGCACAGCAGGGGGAGATATAGACCCAGAGAGGAAGAAACAGAGGGAAATAAAGCAAGAGAAGAGAAGAGTGCGGCTTCAGTGAAATGCAGTAAAAAATGAAAAAGAGAAGGTTTACAACCAGAGAGCAGGGCACAGATGGATTTTATGTCCATAACAAACATTAAAGCAAGTTTATTATCTCTAAATTACAATGTAAAGAATGAAACAAATGCATAGTTGCACATTAAACCTTTATGTGGTTTATTTATCAGGCCTGTTTGTATATCTCTAGCACATGAAATTATTTTAAAATGTCACATATTATATATACCCCCAATTTAACATGCATGTTGTCTCACTGAACAGAATCTCACAGTTCAGATCAGACAAACTCAGTTGACACGACGAATTTTGGACAAATAATGAAGCAGACAACAACTAAAACATCTCTCTGTCCGTGCATTTATATGTTTTTTTTTATATTTTATTGTTACTTTTAATCTAAGTCCTTTGCTATCAGTCTAAAGGTCCATTCTGACCTCCTGAGTGTGTAACAGTCAGCTTCAAGCCAGAGACTCCTTGGAAAGTAATAACTTCATACTTTGGGATTTGTCAGAAAAGACACAAAATTACTCAAAAGAGAATCAAATTGGCCACAAAATGACAAAAAATGACCACAAAAAGACACAAATTGACCAAAAAAAGGAAACAAAATGATCTAAAAAAGACACAAAATGACCAAAAATACACAAAATGACAAAAAAATACACAAAATGACAAAAAAGACACAAAAAGACAAAAAAAGACACAAAATTACCAAAAATAAGACACAAAGTGACCAAAAAAGACACAAAATGACCCCAAAAAATACACAAAATGAACCAAAAAAGAAACAAAATGACCAAACATACACAACATTACAAAAAAGACACAAAATGACCCCAAAAAAGGACAAATTGACCAAAAAAAAGACATTAAATTATCAAAAAGACTAAAACACATTAACACATGAACACTTTAACACAGTGGAGACAGAGCTGACTTCCAAAATGATTTGGTGACCCCCAGAAAACATCTTGCGACCCCAATTGGGGTCCCTACCCCAAGGTTGAGAATATCTCATCTAGGACCCAAGATGCTGTCACAGAAAATGTTTGCAAGGAAAAAATCATTTTTATTTCAATTAATTAAACAAAAATCTGTATAAAATCATCAGCATCCATTAGCATTAGCATTAATTAGCATTAGCATTAAGCCTTTTCACAGTCAGTTCACTCACTTGTGAAATAGTGGCCTTGTTGTCTGTTTCTGCTGAAGCATAATTAATATATTGTTGTTGTTGTGATGATGGGTTTTTATTGTTCATTATGCTGAATTTAGCATGTGAACAATCATAGCAAGGTTTACATATTTATTTATTTATTTTTTCTTTGTAACCTATTTTAGTGCCTGGGTTTTTTGTTGCTGTAATCTCTTCACCTTGATTATTTGGGGATGTATTTACAATAATTATTACTAGTTATTTATTTTTTAATTATTACCATTTTCGATACCACAAGGATAAAAACAAAGACCCTAAAATTTAACAGAAATATTTGTATTAACAAGAAAAATGCAACATGTAAAAATGAACAGAACCACAGGTTAAATATTTATAATAAAAAACAGTTGCGCAAAAAGAAACTGCAACTATGATAACAAGTTTCAGGTCTGAGGTAGTGGAAAAAATAAATAAATACAATAAACAATAACAATTAGAACAATATTTTGAGGTTGTATGCTGTGCACAGAGGGGGTATCGATACTTTTGAAAATGAGTATTGTATCCGGATACAACGTTTTCGTATTGATACTTTTTTTGAGTATTGATACTTTTGACAACCCTAGTTATTGTTTGAATATTAAAAAACCCTCCAATGAACACTTCTATAAAGCTGTAGACATTTCATATGTAGATTTATACTTGAAATATCATGTCTGTGTGTCATTTTCATATATTCACGTGCATTTTCTTAGCTGACTAATACTGAAACTAAATCCCGACACAAATGTTATTTAACTTTCATCTAATTTAACTTAATTTTATTCAAACCTTGTGGAGCTTCAGTCCGAGTCTGTCTGCTGCTCTCTGCATGTGTGCAGATTGGAAAGCTGATCTGTGTGTGTGTGTGTGTGTGTGTGTGTGTGTCCTTGTCTAGACACCTCGACATCTGTGTGCACGAGTGTGTGTTCCATGTGTGAAAAGTGCATGTGTGTGTGTGTGCACATGCCTGTAAATGTGTGTGTCTGTGTTACGGGTGGTTTTGTGCACGCGTGTTTCCTGCGCGGAGCCACAGGAGGCCATCATTTGCCACTTCAAAGTACTTACCCATAATCCTCGGAGTGTGGATTCATTTGCACTTGAAACCCACAGAAGTAGAGAGAGAAGAAGAAGAAGAAGAAGGGAAAGGGAGAGCAAGAAAAGAGGAGAGGAAACGAGACGCGGAGACATGATGAGAAAAACTCTGACCATGTGCAGCATAAAATGTGATCTCAAGTGTCTCAAGACTGTGTGTGTGTGTGTGTGTGTGTGTGTGTGTGTGTGTGTGTGCAAGCTGACATGACTCATTTTCCTGACTGCTTATTTTGCCTCCCTCCACCTCTGCCTCTCTCTCTCTCTCTCTCCATCTTTTTCCTTTTCTTTCGGAGCCCGAGGAAATCTCTCACAGGGATGCCCAAATACACTCTCACAAATGCACTACATGGTCACACACATGCACACACACACACACACACACACACACACACACACTCTTAGCCGACCCACTTACGTACACACATAAAGGTGCACGCAAGCATCACACTTAATCACACGCAGACACACACAGAGTTATGCATAGAACACACTTGTGGAGACGGTAACTGGCATGCACGGACATGCAAATGCAACACACACACATGCACACACACACACACACACACACACACATTCTTGTACTTCTATCTTTGCGAGGACCCTCATTGGAACAGTGAATTCCCTTGCAAGGTTATAATGGTTTGGGATTTTTCATCAGTTTTAGTTTTAATTTCGTTGTGAATTTTTGTTTTCGAATCCAGTTAGTTTTAGTCAGTTTGTAGAGTGAGTTTGCTAGTTTTAGTTTAGTATTTATTTTTGTGAAATGCTTTAGTTTTAGTTTAGTTTTTATTAGTTTTAGTGTTTTGTAATGGGGTATTTGTTGGGTGGGAGATTAAAAGAGGTCACAGTAAATTTTGACTTTATTTCCTTTGTCTGATCCATCTTCATTATGTATGAAAAAAGTTGACAAAGATGAAAACGAAGGACATTTTCACTATAATTTTAGTTAGTTTTGTAACCACACAATACATTCATTCATTCATTCATTCATTACCATTAACCGCTTATCCGCAATCGGGTCGCGGGTGCTGGAGCCGATCCCAGCTGTCATTGGGTGAGAGGAGGGGTACACCCTGGACAGGACGCCAGACTATCGCAGGGCTGACACATAGAGACAGACAATCACCCTCTCATTCACACCTACGAGAGTCCCCAATTAAACCTAAGTGCATGTTTTTGGACTGTGGGAGGAAGCCGGAGAACCTGGTGAGAACATGCAAACTCCACACAGAAGAGCCGCAGGCAGGATTTATTTAGGAGTTACATTATCATGTAACCTTTAACCGTTAAAACAAAGTCTGAAATCTCAAAAAAGCCTTTAAAGAAGTGAGGACCGGCCGAAATGTCCTCACTTTGCAAAAATGTCCTCACTCTGTTGGTTAAAAACGTGTTCTGGTCCTCACTATGTAGGAAGTATAAGAACACACACACACACACACACACACACACATATATATATGCACAATCTCTCTCAGCATGCAGGTTTTAAGAGTAGCACGTTAAGAGAGTGAGGGTTTTTATTCTGTCTCAATAGACCAGCAATGACTTTCCATCCACCTCTGACAACTTGTTTGTGTCTGTAATTGTGTGTGTGTGTGTGTGTGTGTGTGTGTGTGTGTGTGTGTGTGTGTGTGCGTGTGCGTGTTCTAGAGAGACAGACTCACCTTCTGTCTTTGTCCCATCTTTTGCTTCCGCTTGTTGCTCTCCGTTAAAAAACAGACATTGAGTTCTCCTTGACTCACTTTTACTTTTGTTCACAAGTTTATTTAAGCATCAGTGTTTTTAATTGCACTGCAAAAAGGTGTCTAAAAACAAAATAGCCCAAGACTCCATAGAGTTAAGAGTTATTATTTTAAGCGTTCAACATGCTTTTTTCTAGATTTAATAATCTTAATTTAAGAAATCTTGTCAAGGTAAATTATCTGTCCAAGCAGTAAGATCATTTCCCTCAGATTTACTGTTTTTATCTTGTTTTTAGACTAAACACCTTTTTTGAAGTGTGTGTGTTTCTGTTTATGTGACAGTCCGGGGTTTGTCTCCAGTTATTCTCCTCCCTGAACTCTCTAATAAAGGAAGCACTGCCAAAAAGTTCTCTGCGAAACACTCTGAGTCACTGTTTTGCAGAGAACTTTCGAAATTGAACAATTTCAGAACGTTGAGAGTCTCGGAGCAACTCGTCCAGCCGAACGACAACTAAGAAAAACAAAATAGCGTTTGTTATCGCTGTGACTTCAGGCTCGTCTCGCTGCCTGAACAAAGCAAAACTTCAGTTTGTAATTTCATATGAATTCATGTTGCACTCAAACAGAAACATTTCAGTTGGCCTTTGATTAGAATGAAACTCTTTGGTGGATGTTATGTTGACTTATCAGCTGCAGACATGGTGATTTTCTGCAGAGTCTTGGTAGAAAAGGTCCTGCCAGAGTCTGCAAGTCCCACTGTTACACTCTGATGTTTTATGAATGATTGTTATCAAAAGTGCATCTTTCAATAGTTTGATTTATTGCACTATGTGGGCCACCGTGTTTTTGTTTTTTTTGTTTTTACCAAAACAAACTCATGCGTTTCAAAATGAAACACAAAATTAAAGAGCTTGTCTTTGATTTTTCGTGTTTCTTTGAAACTCAAAGACTCAGTTTTTTGGATGTTGTGACAAGAGATTTATCACAGTAGTTATGGCTGCAAAATTGTAAACAACCGGGAGATGAGAAACTTCATCTTTTTGTTGACTTATTTAGGAGTTGTCGCTTTAAATTTGGCAGATAAAAGTGTGTTTTCTTCTAAAGACACTGATGTCATGCAGCCGCTTGAATCTCCACACTCTAAAAAAATGACACTGGCTCAACTTTAAAAAATGTTGTAACAATTCGCATTTATCTTTTTAAGTAATCCAACTAAGACTTATTATTGAGTATTTCCTATGAGACTTTTATATCTGAACTAACTCAAATAGTCTAATACAACCAACATAATTTGTTTTGTCTCTACAAGCTTCATTATGTTGAACCAACTCAATTTTTATATCAACGTTTTAGTGTTAATAAGTGGTCAAATTACTCTATTTAAGTTGCTATAACTCCTTTATTTTACTTTCTTTCTACTCATGCAAATTGTTACCTCAATGTTATTGAGTATAAGTAACTTATTTCACTTAAGTCAGACATTAAGTTTCATTACCTTAGTACTTTTCCTTGTTAAGTGAAGGCAGAAATGCTTATCCAAAATCAATATATTTCTGACTTAAGACGTCTTTCTTCATTTTTAATTTTGATCAACTTCTTGAAAAAAGTTATCAACCTAATAAAACAATGGACATGTAACAAATTGTATTTTTTATGCTGAAAAAGCTCATGTTTTTAAGTCATACTAACTAACCTCCTGAATCAATACTGAATATTACTTAATTCAATCAGTGCAACATTTTTACACTTAAAAATATTGAGTCGATTTGAAAGCTCTCAAATCGGTTAAACAAAACATGAGTAATGAGTAAATTTAAGTAATATTTTCATTCAGTACGTCTGAATGAATTGACTTATTGGCTCAATTACCACATAAATTGAGTAAATGTAACTGAAATATTATGTAAACCATATGGAAAACCTGAGTAGAAATCACTAAACAAACTGAGTAAATATAATTGAAAACATTTGTAGGATTTAACTGCAAATTTGCTTATGATTTACTTAAAAAAATGTGTTTTACTGACTGATTTTACACTTATTGTACACGTATTATTACAAATATTTAAACCATGTAATCTGCGAGTCAAATATTAATTTATTTGGAATGAGTAAACTTAATTTATATCTGGATATTTTACACAAAGATTCCTGTTGGAAGTTTTCTCATTTTGTATTGAAATGAATGGACCTAAATGCTTCTGCAGCCAAATTTAGCGCCCCCTGCTGGAATTTTCGGTAGAATGCAGCTTAAGGCACTTCCTGTTTTGCCTCCCTGCTCAGACCAGGAGGTTGCCGCCTGGTCTGGAATAAATGTTTTGAAAAGCACAACCTGCTATGTTTCCTAACCCTTAAAACACTCAATAAAAACTGTAATTTTAGTGTTTGAAACAGCGATGTCGCATTTACGTCGTGTTGCGGTTGTCAACGGTAGCTTTGCACATCAGGCAGGCCTCCTCACTGTCCGCTTTTAAAAGGAATCTTAAAACCCATTTTTATTCACTGGCTTTTAACTCAACATGAGCCTTTGCTCTGTTTTATTTTTTGTTTTTATTTGTTCTTTGTGGTTTTTTAAAATTAAGATTAATTTTAAAATTGAGATTCATTTTAAAACCCACTTTTATTTACTGTTTTTTTTGTTTTACCCAGCATGAGACTCGCTTTGTTTTAGTTGTTTTTGCTTGTTCTTTGTTTTTATTGTTTTTATTGTTGGTCTGTCCTGCCACGTACAGCACTTTGTATCAGCTAACGCTGTCTTAAAGGGCTCTATAAATAAAGTTGATTTGATTTGATTTGATTTGATTATGTTTCACAATGAGAATAGGTTGCAGCAGTCTAAATGTTCATATTCAGTATGTTTTGTTATGAAACGTAGATATTTAACCTTATCTTTGGTTTCCAGAAATACACAATGCCAACGTTTATTCTGGCAAAAACCCCAGAAAACCCCACGGGAGAAACATTCTGCAGTGGTTGAAATGAAGTTGACAGTGTTCAGCTGGAGGTGCAGCGTGAACTATAATTAGTTCAGAACTAAAGATGAAAAAAAGTCTTTGCTGGTATTTTTAGTTATCAGCCTCCCTCACTCGTGTTTTGTCTGAAGAGGCTGTTCTGTATTTTTCTCCTCACATCTAAGAACACTGGTCGCTGGATGAAAGTCAGAGCTCACAGCGGGTGGAGGCTGTTTACACCATGCTCTACAATGAATAAATAAAGGAAACAGATCCATTAAAACTGGATGTGATGTAAATCTTTGGATGATCACTGGCTGGTCGGGTTAAAGAGATGCTCTGAAGTACGACTTCATATCCACAGCTGGAAGTTTGGACAGTGATGTAAGGGGGCCATGCTTTTTTTTTTTTTTACTGTGAAGTCATTTTGATGGTGAATCCTAACTTAATCCTTTAAAACACCAAAGTCACACAATAACACCATCGACTGTTTATAGCGAGAGGGATCTGATCACTGACTACAGCCTCTCTACACCTCAACCTGACTGAGAGAAGCTGCTGCTAATTCATGTTAGCATTAGCGTTAGCATTAACTGGGATGTTAGTTTTGGCTAGCAAAAAAACAAAAACAAAAACGTCCGTTACTTACCTCAGAAAACTGAGCAGCGACTCCTTGGAGTGTCTGTTAGTCCAACCAAACACTGAACAAGACATTTAATGAACAAAACGTTCAGATAAACTGTCATTAAGTGAAAATACAGTGAAAGGGTCAAAGTTATGAGACCAAACCGCTAAACGTCCTCTTTTCTATCTATATAACGTTATATATAACTTTATTGACACGTTGCCATGGATACGCATTGCTCTGCTTCTCTCCTGATGACGGCTTGCCTTGTTAGTGACCTGTCAATCAAAGGTAGCCCCGCCCCAAATCATACGATTCTTTATCTTCTAGTTTCTTCTAAATGGGGCCATTATTAGAACTATTGACATCAAATTGTCTTTAAGATTTTTTACTAGTGATTGAGACCATAGTGTTGTCCTGAAAAAAAATTCTGAGGTAATAAATCAAGTGAGAAGTTTGCCCATTTTGCATTGAAATGAATGGACAGATTTTTCTTTTGCAGCCAAACTTAGCGCCCCCTGCTGGAATTTTCAGTAGAATGCAGCTTAAGGCACTTCCTGGTTTGTCTCCCTGCTCAGACCAGGAGGTTGCCGCCTGAATAACACAGACAAACTAATCAAACAAAGCTGTGGTACATGGGTAAATCTTTGGTTTCTACGTGGTGAAATTGCTATTTTTGTTAATGGAGTCTGGTGGCAGTTAAGAGATCATAGATAACAGTTTCAGTTCCCCTTCTGAAAGAGCTGTGTGATGGTGGGAATACCCAAACCATCCCTTTAAGCAGACTATTGAGCATGCTCTTGGCAGGTATTTCCCCCTGAAACATATGACAATGAAGCATGTCTTATTTTCACATTATGAAAATCGGGCTGCACATTTTACCTCCTCAAAAAAGCGGAAAAGCTGTTTGCACGGTTGCGTGAGTTGCTGGCATCGACTGTTGGGTGATTTGTAGCTAGACGAGCGTGAGCGTTGTGACTCAGAACCTCTGCTGATGTAAAGACGCGGGGTTGAGCTATTTGGGATGAATCTAGGTCAGGCAGCGCAGGGCGAGCAACCTTCATCATGTACTGACCATGAGGGAGAGAGAGAGAGAGTAATAACCAGGGTTATTAGTGTCTCTGCCCCCTCACCCAGCCAGCAGACATATTAGGCTGTGTGTGTGGTATCTGCATGTGTGTGTGTGCAAGCATGTCAGATATGCATGTGTTTACTCTGTGTGTGTGTGTGTGTGTGTGTGCAAGTATGTGAGATATGCATGTGTTTACTATGTGTGTGTGTGTGTGTGTGTGTGTGTGTGTGTGTGTGTGTGTGCAAGTATGTGAGATATGCATGTGTTTACTGTGTGTGTGTGTGTGTGTGTGTGTGTGTGTGTGTGCAAGCATGTCAGATATGCATGTTTACTGTGTGTGTGTGTGTGTGTGTGTGTGTGTGTGTGCAAGTATGTGAGATATGCATGTGTTTACTATGTGTGTGTGTGCAAGCATGCCAGATATGCATGTGTTTACTGTGTGTGTGTGTGCGCGTGTGTGCGTGCGTGTGCAAGCATGTCAGATATGCATGTGTTTACTGTGTGTGTGTGTGTGTGTGTGTGTGTGTGTGTGCAAGCATGCCAGCTATGCATGTGTTAACTAAGTGTGTGTGTGTGTGTGTGTGTGTGCAAGCATGTCAGATATGCATGTGTTTACTGTGTGTGTGTGTGTGTGTGTGTGTGTGCGTGCGTGCGTGCGTGTGCAAGCATGTCAGATATGCATGTGTTAACTAAGTGTGTGTGTGTGTGTGTGTGTGTGTGTGCGTGTGTGTGTGTGTAGGTGTGTGGGTGTGTATGTTGCAAGCATGTCAGGTATGCATGTGTTTACTATATATATGTGCACTGATTACCAGAATAATTCTGCAAAAAACACAGTACAAATGTAAACAACTTTACAGAAGAACTTGTAAATTTTACATCCTAAAACTGTAGTAATTAAAAAAAAACTACTGCTAATTTAACAGGATGATGCTGCTTTTATACTAATTATTTATGCAAAATTTACATGCAGATTTTGCTTATTGTACACTGAATACCAGTAAAATGTACAAGTTGTTCTGTAAAGTTGATTACATTTGTACTGTATTTTTTGCAGAATTATTCTGGTAACCACCAGAATAACCAGTGTACAATAAATAATAACTGAATGTTAATTTACTGGTATTCAATGCACAATAAGCAAAATCTGCATGTAATGTATTTTTTGCATAAATAATTAGTATAAAAGCAGTGTCATCCTGGGAACCACAGCTGCCATTTTTTCTGTAAAAACAACGGGACACTTTTACAGTGTGTGCATGCATTCGTGTTTTTGGTTTGATGATTTTAGACAGCGGGAGAGAAAAAGAACCTGAAGCAGCTACCTTACTGAGCAGAGAGAGAGAGAGAGAGAGGGAGGGATGTAGTAAGAGATGGAAAAGAATAGAAAAAAGGGAGGATGAGATTGCTGGAGGAAAAGAAGGATAAAGAGTGAGAGAGGATTTTAGAAAAGTGGAGAGGGAGAAACTGTTGGTATGAACGAGAGAAGCCTTTTCTTTGTTAAAAATGGTGCAGCCAGAAGTTCCTGTGCAGTGAATTCTATATGCATACATGCATTTATAAATATATCTATTTTTCTGTTGTGAGGAATGAACATAAGCTCCAAGTATGTCTGTTTTGCATTCGTGTTTCCTAAAAATTGTGTTCATTTACTCATAATTTTCACTTCTTTTTTTCTTTCAATTGTCTTTTTATTGATGACAAAGCATGTAGAAATTGAATTTTAAAAAATTGCATAATAGTAATAACTAGAAAATTTCCTCTGGGGAAATTGTAAAAGGGCCACGGGGGCTACTGCCGGTGTGTGTACACTATGATGAGATTCTTCAGCGATTTCAAACAATTAATACTAGTAATGTTATGATAGTATATAATATACAAGGAGCACAACTACAACAATCATTCCTTTTCAAGTATTTATTTATACAGCAACCTATGACCTTTAACCTCAAAATGTGTGTGTGCGAAACATATGTATCTGGAGGAGTGTGCACGTTTACGCGCGCATTTGTGTGTGTGTGTGTGAAGCATGTGTATCTGGAGGACTGCGTGTGTGTGCGTGCATGTATCTGTAACTGTAATCACATCAAAGGATAAAAGGCAATCAGAGCAGAGCAATCAACAGAATTAACTGCAGCTGTTAATGTTCCGGAAGAGTGAGAGCAGCCAGAGGTGGTTTCTGGCCTCGAACAGAAAGCATTTTTGGCTAAACCATAATACCTATCATTGATCCGACTTCACTTTGAGCGTCCTGAGTTCTTCCTGAACGTCTACATATGTTTTTTGTGAAGAAAGTGAAGAAATAGCTTTGTTAGAGCGATCTAAAAAAAACTGTTACATCTCCCTTTTTCAGAAATCTTCCTGCGTTTTTAATATGGGAGCCAATGAGGCTGTTGGTGTGTGTTGGTGGCGCATCTGTGCGTCGTACGCCCAAACTATAACTCTGACAGCTTTACCAGAGGATTGTGAGGGAGAAGACTAATTTTCTTACGTTTCTATGTAGACACAAATTAACCAAAAAAGGAAATAAAATGATCAAAAAGAGACAAAATTACCAAAAAAGACACAAAATGACTAAAAACAGACACAAAATGACCAAAAAAGACACGAATTGACCACAAAATGACCAAAAAAGACACAAATTGACCACAAAATGATCAAAAAGACACAAATTGACCAAATAAGACACAAAATGTTAAAAAAAAGACACATAATGGCCCAAAAAAGAAACAAAATGACAAAAAAAAGACACAAAATGACAAAAAAAAGACACAAAATGATCAAAAAAGACACAAAATGACCAAAAAAAGACATTAAATGACCAAAAAGACTAAAACACATGAACACTTTAACACAGTGGAGACAGAGCTGACTTCCAAAATGTTTTGGTGACCCCCAGAAATCATCTCGCGACCCCAATTGGGGTCCTGACCCCAAGGTTGAGAATAGCTGACCTAAAGAGGGACATGTCCAGTACAAGTGAGGCACCTTATAATTTTCACTTCAAGTGTTGCATTTGTTTTCCTAATATCTCATTTTGACAGATAAGTCACTTTTTTTTAAACAATTTTCTCTATGAAGCTAAAATAATTTGTTAAGATTTGTGAAAGATATTCGTCTTGGATAAAAAAAAAATGTGAGCAGCCAATTAAAACCTGAGGCTTTGAGGCTTGACCCTTTCTCCAAATGGAAGAAACACATTATCCCGGAGATTAAAGTGGCACACACTCTCCTAATTTAAATATATTAAATATATTTTTTGCTGCCTTGTATTGTAAGTTATTTAGCCAATTGAGCTGCAGATGTGTTTGAAGCTGCTGTGGATGAAAGTGTCAGCAAAATGTAAATGCAAATGTGGAGAGAGAAGCTGGAGGAGGAGGAGGAGGAGGAGGAGTGGGATGTCTGGAACCAGTCAATCCTCTCTCTCGCTCTCTATCTAATCTCCACACACTCTTTTCATACCTTCACACACACACACACACACACACACTATCTTACTCTGATGCTTTCAAACATTTGCTCCCTTCTTTTGTGTCCTTTCTCTCTCAATCTTTCTCTGCCTCGATCCAGCTTAAACCTCCCACCTTCCTCTCTCTTTCTCTCTCTCGTTTTCTTTAAATACATTTAATAATAAAGAAATCTCTCCATTGCCGTGACCTTACTACAATATACTGTAAGTACAATAGAGAAAAAGCAAGTTTTAGAAGGTTTCAATACAAGTATAACCTATAAAAAAGAGCAGTTTTCATTAATTGCTGTGTGTTGAAAGCGATTTAAGGATCTTTTTGCCACTTATTTTTTGTTTTTTGTAGCATCTTCACCAGCGGACTGGCAGACTTTAAGACTTTATCCAACATCATTCCTGCAGCAAAAGTCAGAGTGGTTTTACAACAAACACAGAAGAAAAAGCAAGTTTTAGAAGCTTTCGATAGAAGTATAACCTATAAAAAAAGAGCAGTTTTCATTAATTGTGTCCATAAAAAGTTCACTGGTTCACCTACACTTTGGAAAGAAAGATTACACTGTAAAAAAAAAAAATGTTGTTTTTACGGTAAAAAAAATAGCAGCTGTGGTTGCCAGAACTTTACCGTAATAAATACGGTGCAACTTTTTAAAAATATTACGGTAAAAAGATATTGGCACTGTTGATTTCACGGTTAAGATTGTCATTTTATTCCATTCTTTACCGTATAAATAAAAAGTTTTTCCATCAAAAGAATGGTCCATCTGTTCTGCCATATAATTGAAAAGAAAATACTTTATAAATGCTGCATGAATTTAAGATTTTGCCATTAAATATTACAGTATATTTTTGTCAGAAAGAAAAGTATTTTTACGAAAAATACTGTTTTGGCTGATATATACAGTTACAGTGTTTCATTGTTACTGAAACTGAATTAACCTATTTATCTTTTTACGGTCTTTTACTGTCAGGATTTAGCAGTGTTTCACCGTAAAATCTACAGACATTTTTTACAGTGCAGCTATTCAAAAATAATCATATGAAATAAGGAGGAATCACGATAAACAGTAGCCTGTATAAAACTATAACACAGAACTCAGTGTCTGCACAACTGTGATCCACTTTTACCTGATAAAACACAAAATCACAATCATTTAATCTTCCTTTAAGCGTTGAACTCTTCCCTGCTGTGTGTTGAAAGCGATTTAAGGATCTTTTTCCCACTTATTTTTTGTTTTTTGCAGCATCTTCACCAGCGGACTGGCAGACTTTAAGTCTTTATCCAACATCATTCCTGCAGCAAAAGTCAGAGTGGTTTTACAACACACTGTTAAACAAGAGAACATCCAGCCATCAGACCCAGTCAATAGACGGGTCCAAAAAAACACCCACAAGTCATTCTCACAACCCCTTCCATCTTCTTTATGGAATCGTTTTCTGATTTATAATCAATAAACTTGACGTCTAACATGTTTTCTCCAAAGCAAACTGCTGCCTTCAATCTTTAGTGAAGTGTTTAGATCACTGCACCTTCACTTCATCAACACAGTGGGTGGAACAATGACAAGATGAGGAGAATTTAGTTTCCCGGGCTCTGTTTGAACATTGCTTGTTGGTTGAGATGTTCAGCCAAAGAGAGAACTTCCTGACAAGATGTTGAATGAACCAATCAGCTTGGTTGGCATGCATGTTTATAGCATGTAGCCTATATACACTGCAAAAAAAGAAAAGTTGGGTGAACTCAAAATTTCAAGGCAACAAACTTCGATAAAATTTTAAGTTGGACAATTAAACTAAATATTTTAAGTTTTGTTTTTGAGTTTGCTCAACTCTGAATTTCTCTGGCACGATTGTAACGCTGCTATGAATGTTAGCTAATGTTGTGACCACAATTTTGAGTTAGCATTGATACGCTAATGGCTACTCTTGTAGCTGTAACAAGCAGCGCCGCTAGCATCAGTTAGCCGCTAGCATCAGTTAGCTGCTAGCATCAGTTAGCCGCTAGCATAAGTTAGTCGCTAACATCAGTTAGCCGCTAGCTTTCGCTAATGACCGAATTTCACCAATTTCCCGAATTTCCCAACAAAGAAATAAGAGTTATCAGAACTATTGTCCCTTGTTGTGAACCCCAACTTAAAGATATAAGTAACAACAACTCACCAACTTGTTTTTGAGCAGACAACTGGCTTCCCTTGTTGTGCTAACTTACATTATTGCCCTTAATGTCAATAATTTATATTTCCAAGTTTTACCAACTTAAATCACTGTTTTAGGCAAAAAAATACAAAATGGCTTTTTTGCATTGTATAGCTTGTAAACGAAACGACAAGTGTGTTTTTCCTCAGTTTTACCCATTTTGTAGTTCCTGCAGTTTGGCAGTATAGAAATAGTGAAAAAGATTCTAATCATAGCAGGATGGTCGGAGCAGCTGGCTTTATTTTTATACTGTTGGCATTTCAAAGACCTCTGACCATTTTTGTAGCGAGCTGACTTTGATAAACTTCTGAATAAACTGTCATGACAACTAACAACAATCACGATTGTCTTTTGAACGAGTCACAAACAGTTTATCGTTGTTCTCTTATTCCGTCTCCATGGTTTCACCTCCAGCTCTGCTGCACATTTATTCTCAATAGCTTGTTCTTAAACTGTTGTGTAGGCTGACTTAATGTAATGAAAATGTCACCGAAGACAGTTAATTAATGTAGAAGGAGGCTTGATTTTATTTTAAAATCGTTAATATGCAATGTGGAAACACAGAGCCAGTGTTGCAGAAACACAGGGGAGTGTTTGTTCTGCCTCCAGAGCTGAAGTTGATCCTCACTTTGGGGTTCAGTCTTCATTTAGTCCTCGGCAACTTTACTGCTAATGTCTTCTCTGTTCCATCAGCAGCACCTGTCTGCTCTGAGGGCTTCCACCACACACACACACACACACACACACACACACACACACTCTCTCTCACGACACACTGAGCTGCTCCTGAAACGACCAGTGCGACTTTTAATGTTTCCATGCAACACTTTTATACGCATTAGCTTTGTAGAAAAGCTGGATGAAAGCAACAACTCCTGCATAAGTTCCACCCAGCTGTCAAACACCTGGCTGCACCTGAAGGGAGAATCTGAGCAGTAAATAAAAAGACATGATGATGACATCATCGTCCTGCTTCCTAATATGCTCTCATATGAAACAGACAAATCTGTTTGTATCTCCAGCAGCAGTAAGCACTACACTGTAAAAAAACTAGGAATGCTCAATATTGGATTTTTTGCTGATCTGCCGATTTTTTACAACTCATTTAGCCGATTACTGATACCGATATTTGATATTTGGATATGACCCCCAAAAAGACACAAAATGGCCCAAAAAAGACACAAAATGGCCCAAAAAAAGACACTAAATGACCAAAAAAATACACAAAATTACTAAAAAAGGACACAAAATCACCAAAAAAACCCAAAATCACCCAAAAAAGACACAAAATTATTTTAAAAAGACACAAACTCACCAAAAAAGACACAAAATTTCCTAAAAAGACACAAAATGACCAAAAAAAAGACACAAAATGACCAAAAAAGACACAAAATTCCCAAAAAGGACACAAAATCACCAAAAAAACCCCAAACAAAATGACCAAAGAAAGACACAAAATTATTTAAAAAAGACACAAAATGACCAAAAAAGACACAAAATCAACAAGAAAAGACTCAAAATTACTAAAAAAGACATAAATTTACCAAAAAAAAGACACAAAATCACCAATAAAAAGACACAAAAGAATTTTAAAAAGACACAAAATCACCAAAAAAAAAAAGACACAAAATAAAAAAAAAAGACACAAAGTCACCAAAAAAGACACAAAATTACTTTCAGGGCCTCAAAATACCGTCACGAGGGCCACCATTGGCCCGCGGGCCGCGAGTTTGAAACCCATAACTTAACCTCTCTCTTTCTCTGCTTTGTGAAAATGTCCTCTTCTTTAATCTCTCACTTTTCACATTAACTCTCTGCATCTTTCTTTGCTTTTTCATGCCTCTGCCCTCACACACTGTTACACACTAAGCTCATCCTCTCTCTCTCTCTCTCTCTCTCTCTCTCTCTCTCTCTCTCTCTCTCTCTCTCTCTCTCTCTCTCTCTCTCTCGGGGGGTAGAGCGGTCGTAACGTAAGCGCCAGTCATCTCTGATCATCGCCACTGTGTTCCCTGAGCGCTCGGCAGTCCACATCTCTCCCCGTGTCTCTTCGTCTCTCTGTCTTCTTCTTCTTCTCCTCCTCCTCTCTCGCTCTTTCTTCTCCTCCGTGGATGTTACTCTAATAAGGAAAACTCCATGTCTGCTGTCATGTTTTGCGGTCTGAGGAGGGAGGTCGGTGCAAACAGTGTTGGTGAGTGTTTAAACCCACCAGGAAGATTCCTCCAGTCATTAGATCTGCAGCCTTTTATCAATGCATGTGTTGGTGCTTTACGTGATTCTTTACTACACTTCCCACAAATCACCTCTCATTCAAATATCACAAAGAGGTCATGTGGCATCTTCGTGCTTTGATGAAGTGCAGAAATGTAAGATGTGTTATTTTTGCACGTCTGTGCTAATCGGTCTTGCTTTATGGTTGTTAATAGCAAAAGTATTCATATTGAAGTTCTTATATTTGCTGTATAGAGAGGTTATGATTGCAAAAAAGGTGTGTTTAAAAAGAAGATAAAACAGTAAATCTGAGGGAAATGATCTTGCTGCATGGACAGATAATTTACCTTGACAAGATTTCTTAAATTAAGATTATTAAATCTAGAAATAAGCATGTTGAACACTTAAAATAAGAACATAACTCTTAAAACAAGATAAATTAAGGCTGCCAGCAGCGATGAACTGGCCCGAGCAGAGTGCACTACAAATGATTTGTAAAAGTGTTTTTTTTTTGTATTTTTGGGGGTGTTTTTTTTGTCTTTTTAGGTCTTTTTTTTGTCTATTTGTGTCTTTTTGTGTATTTTTTAGGTCTTTTTTCGTCTTTTTGTGTATTTTTTGTATTTTTTGGGCTGTTTTTTTGTCTTTTTTATGTCTTTTTTGGTCTATTTGTGTCTTTTTGTGTATTTTTTAGGTCTTTTTTTGGTCTTTTTGTGTCCTTTTTGTCTTTTTTTGGTCCTTTTTGTGTATTTTTTGGTCATTTTGTGTCTTCATTGGTCACAATATGACCAAAAAAGACAAAAAAATGTACAAAAGAGATGAATTAAAGCTGCAAGCAGTGATGAACTGGCCCGAGCAGAGTGACCTGACAATTATTTGTCTCTTACCAAGATAAAAAAAACTTTAGATTTAGAAATGTTAGATAATTAGCATAATAAGTATTCAACGTGCTTATTTCTAGATTTAATTATCTTAATTTAACCCTTATCTGTCCATGCAACAAGATCATTTCCCTCAGATTTAGTGTTTTTATCTTGTTTTTAGATGAAACACCTTTTTTGCAGTGTAGATCTTGAAGTGTAATGTTACAGAAATGGTTTATTTATCTTCCTTCCAGCATCAGAAACATGCACGAGAAACCATAAACAGCTCAAATTCAACCAATCCCAACTCTTGTAATTTACACACATTGGTTTCATTACACTTCACCACAATGATGCACAACTAATGCACAAGTAGGCAGAAAATCCAGCCTTAAGACACACCAGGCGTCAAAGCTTTAATGTAGGTTAAAACACAAATCTCAGTCTTTGCAGGCTGAAGCAGTGTGAGGGTATTATGGGTAGAATTTGGCTGCAGTGCACGTGCACATCCCACAAATCTCTGCAAGAGTCCTGAGCATTAAAAAAAACCTGATTCATTGTTGCAATCCCATGTAAAAAATAAAAAAAAACACTGAACGGTACAGATGCAAGGAAATAAGTTGCAGCCGAATTAAAGTCACAGTGAAGTTTTCATAAAATTATATTATTAATTATTATTAAAATAAGCATTGATGAACTGGCAGAATCACTTAGCCCAGGGGTCTCAAACTCAAATTACCTGCTGGAGGCAGTATGAAAATGACCCAAAAAAGACACAAAATTACTTAAAAAAAGACACAAAATGACAGAAAAAACACTAAATTACTTAGATAAGACACAAAATGACCAAAAAAAGACACAGAATGGCCCAAAAAATACACAAAATTATTAAAAACAGACACAGAATTACCAAAAACAGACAAAATTATTTTAAAAAGACACAAAATTACCAAAAAAAGACACAAATTTACCAAAAAAGACACAAAATTCCTGAAAAAGGAAACAAAATTACAGAAAAAAACTAGATTACTTAAAAAAGACACTAAATTTCTAAAAAAAAATAGACACAAAATGACCCAAAAAACACTAAATTACTTAAAAAAGACACAATATCACCAAAAAAATAAAAAAGACACAAAATTACCAAAAAAAAGGCACAAAATTATTTTAAAAAGACACAAAATTACCAAAAAAAGACACAAAATCACCAAAAAAGGACACAAAATCACAAAAAAAAAGACACAAAATTACAAAAAAAATACAAAATTACCCAAAAGAATTATAACATTCATATTATGTATACTTGTTGGTGAACATTCATTGATAAATCTCATACAAATGGAATAAAATGGCAATCTTAAACGTGAAATCAACAGTGCTAATATCTTTTTACCGTAATATTTTTAAAAAGGTGCACCGTATTTATTACGGTAAAGTTCCGGCAACAACAGCTGCTGGTTTTTACCGTAAAAGCAACAATTGTTTTGCAAGAAATACAAAATAAAACACAGAGGAGCAAATCTGGGCTCAACTTTTGCCCGATTGTATTTAAATATACACATACATTTTTATATAACAAAGAAAAAATAGCCATGAAAACCTCTCCAATGCAACCCGGATGTTAAGATATTTGAACCAAAGATGCTTTTTTCCTACTTCAAGTTATCTGAAAGTCTGTGGGGTCGAATAGTTTAACTGCAAAGTAAATTTATGCATATTTATCACATTTTCATGTCTGTTGATGTGCTTGGCTTGCTGCAGAGAGAGATGGTGAGACTTTAGTTTGGTCCCTGTTGAACTTCCATATGTTAACTGCCTCCAGTGGTATCGAGCAGCTGTTACTGTTTCCATCAGCAATATGTTTATTGATGCTTATGCATGAAATAAAAGAGGAAAGCTTTAGTCGATTTCACACTTTTTCTGCTTTGGAGTGTAGCTGCGTTGGTAGAATTTAACTCTATGGAGTCTCGGGCTATTTTGGACATTTTTGAATCATTTTTATCCACTCATTTTGTGTCTTTTTTGGTCATTTTGTGTCTTTTTTAGTCATATTGTGTCTTCTGTGGGGGGTTTTTTGGACATTTTGTGTCATTTTGTGACTTTTTTGTATCGTTTCTTGTGTCTATTTTAGTCATTTTGTGTCTTTTTAGTCATTGTGTGTCTTTTTTGGTCATTTTGTGTCTTTTGTTGTGTCTTTTTTTGTCATATTGTGTCTTTTTTGTGTCTTTTTTGTGTCTTTTTTAGTCCTATTGTGTCTTCTGTGGGGGATTTTTAGTCATTTTGTGTCTTCTTTGGTCATTTTGTGTCATTTTGTGTCTTTCTTTTAGTCATTTTGTGTCTTTTTTGGACGTTTTTTAGTCCTTTAGTCCAACATAAAATGTGATTTTGAATCTTTTATTTACTTTCAAAACACTATCATGCTCAATAAAGAATTTTAATTGTTGCAAACATGAACAAAGGTGTCAAATCTAACATATAAGAGGGTTCCATCCAGTTCTATCATTTGATACTAAATCTATTTGAGCTTGTCTCCAGTTTTACTTGGTATATCATCATCAAACTGAAACTGGCCTCATGGAGTTTACAGCCAGAACTTTAGAGGTAAATTTACAGTAGGGCTCCACGCTGCTTTGTTTTCTAGTCTGATGGAGGCAACAAGTCTGGATTATTTGGAGCTTTTGGTTAATATTTATGTAAGTGAGCTTCATCATTTTTTCAGGGTAAAACACTATCGTTGATAACTTGTACAGATGAGAATCCATTGTGTAACTTATTTGATTTGTAGTCTTTTTTGTAGTTTTTCAGCTGACTTTCCAGAACTTCAACATGTTTTTTCTTCAGTTTTCCTTCAGCCCTGTTAGCAGGAACTCTGTCAGCCTGAAGCATTCTGCACACCTCAGTAGTTAAAACTAGCAAATTTGACAGCAGGACAAAGCTGCTTTTATTATTTTCCTCTATAATATACTGTAAAGTGGAGTTAGAGAGATGCATCAGGGGTATTAATAAGGTGAGCACCATCCTATTTCATGCACCAATGAGCATAGTGGGAGCTATATTCTCGTCAGCGGCCTCGGAGACTAACTAAGCTGATAGCTGTGCTGGGAATGTGCTGAAACTCAGGAAGCTGCTTTTATTTCTTTTAGCCTTAGACAGACACTTTAAAGGTCTCCAATTTCACCGCCTGCTTTGTTAAACCGCTGCTGCACTTTGGCTCCGTCCTCGAGAGGGATTAATTGGAAAAGTCAAGCAGCTATAAGGAAGAGAAGAGCAGGTCAGGACATAGTTTAGATGATTTGTGTTTCACTGTCTTAAATTCAAAAGATAGCATTTCTGTGTGATTTAAGGTTACACTAGCAAGAGGCATTAGCCAACACAGCTGCATGGATTTGTTTGGACAAATGTAGGCTACTTGTGTGTGTGTTTGCGCGTGTGTGTGTTTGCGTGTGTGTGTGTGTGTGTGTGTGTGTGTTTGCGTAATTTTGTGATTTTTACACTGCACTTTTAAGATTTCATGTTTTTGGTAATTTTGTGTCTTTTTATGTTCCTTTTGTGTATTTTTTTGATGATGTCATCACTCTAGCCCCTCCATAGGGTAACATTAGGGGGATTTTTTGGCGTGTTTTTCTCTTTTTGTGTCTTTCTTTGTTCATTTTGTGTCTTTTTATGTTCATTTTGTGTATTTTTGGTTAATTTTGGTTAATTTTGTGTCTTTTTATGTTCATTTTGTGTATTATTTTTGATGATGTCATCACTCTAGCCTCTCCATAGCGTAATATTGGGGGGATTTTTTGGCATGTTTTTGTCTTTTTTTGTTCATTTTGTGTCTTTTTTTGTTCATTTTGTGTCTTTTTGGTTCATTTTGGTTCATTTTGTGTCTTTTTATGTTCATTTTGTGTATTATTTTGATGATGTCATCACTCTAGCCTCTCCATAGCGTAACATTGGGGGGATTTTTTGGCTTGTTTTTGTCTTTTTGTGTCTTTTTTTGTTCATTTTGTGTCTTTTTTGGTTCATTTTGTGTCTTTTTTTGTTCGTTTTGTTTCTTTTTCATGTAGTTGTACTGAGGGCCACTTCAAGTGAGGGTGCGGGCAGTATGCGGCCCCCGGGCCTCCTGTTGCCCATCCCTTATCTAGATCTTCCCCACTATACGAATACATACTTCCTACGGGCACTGCACTAGTATATGCACTGCAGAAAGTCAGCTCTTAAAAACAAGAAAAAAAGTACAAAAATGAGGTGTATTTTGCTTAAAAGTAGCAAAATTCTTCCTTTTCTGTTGTGCATCGAGGGAATGTTTACTACTTATTGTGATGTCTGCATTGTTTATGGGATTGATTTAATCTTTTTATCACTGTTGAAGTAATGAGCACATAAAATGGAGGACAAATGGAGAATAAATGAATGATGAGGGGTTTATCACCGGCCTTGGCTCGGTGCCGACTGATGCTCGACTCCATCCACTTCCTTTTTTCCTGAGCATCAGCGAGCTGACCGCGCTGAGAGTTTAATAGTGACTGTTGTGAGGCAGTGAGTGTGTTGGATGTTATCATCAGCTGTGCATGACGCGTGCAGTTTTCTCTGCTGTTCCCTACAAACTGCATTTCGCTCAGCATGTTGTAACCATAATCCTGCAGCAGGGCATCTGTTCTGCCATTAGGAGCGTGACGGCGGTGCAGAAACAGCTCACAGAGAGAGAGAACCCATAGAACATATATTCATACACACACATGCACACACTCAGAACCTGTAGGCTGCACTTTAATATTTCATCTGTCTATAAAAGCAAGAAACGTGTGTGTGTGTGTGTGTGTGTGTGTGTGTGTGTGTGTGTGTCTAGTTCATATCTCTCTGACCGTTTTCAGATTTGGTATGTGGTTTGTGCATGGCACAAAGGTGTGCATCCTCGATTTTTTAATTCATTTTTCAAAATATCATTATTTACATAGTAGACGTGTTGTTGCATTGCACTGTTTCTGATCGGACGCCTTTTAGTGGAGCTCCGCCCCCTTTTAGTGTGTGATAGGCCTACACCTGGTCAGTAACACAATTCACTCTGGATTTCCACCCTGACTCATCTCATCTGAAGTCTATTTAGCCTACCTATCTTTAGGAGTTTTAAAGTGGCTACAAGGTTCGATTTTCCAATAATATTCTAATAGTTTCCAGCGAATATCAATGTTCAATGTGTATGTGCTGGATGGTGTGGTACCTTGTGAAAAGTAAGTGTTTTATGGAGTTGCAGACGATGTTGTAACGCGATTAGCATGCTAAGTGGAGATTTAGCTTTATTCACTTCTTATGTTGCATCACTATGTAATTCAGGGATGACATTCATGTTGCTTAGCATAATGCCCATAATCATTTGATATGAGATGCTTACATGCAATATAGTATATCAGCTAATTGGGTTCATGTTAATGTACTTTTAGTGCAGCATACTGCCACAATTTTTCATGTTCACTACCACAGGGCCACATATAGGAGCGTGCACTTAACCAGATATGATGAAACTGACATTTTAAATATGTTTACAGTGCAGTAACTTAACATATTTCATGCTCAAATGCATGTAGAACAGTATAAATAGGAATACAAAAGGTTTGAAGCAAACAAAAAATAACCACTTATTGTGATTTCTTTTTTTTCTGTGCAAGAACAGCAGACTAACATTAATTGCAAGAAGTAATTTTTTGCATTTTTACACTACATTCATGTTTTTGGTCATTTTGTGTCTTTTTATGTTCATTTTGTGTCTTTTTTTGATGATGTCATCACTCTAGCCTCTCCATAGCGTAACATTGGGGGGATTTTTTGGTGTGTTTTTGTCTTTTTGTGTCTTTTTTTTTTTCATTTTGTCTCTTTTTTTGTTCATTTTGTCTCTTTTTTTGTTCATTTTGTGTCTTTTTTTGATGATCTCATCACTGTAGCCTCTCCATAGCGTAACATTGGGGGGATTTTTTGCGTGTTTTTGTCTTTTTGTGTCTTCTTTTGTTCATTTTGTGTCTTTTTATGTCCATTTTGTTGTACTGAGGGCCGCTTCAAGTGAGAGTGCGGGCAGTATGCGGCCCCCCGGGCCTCCAGTTGCCCATCCCTGGTCTTAGATCTCCCCCACTATACTGACACATACTTCCTACGGGCGCTGCACTAGTATATGATGATGTCTTCATCTCATTTTCTCCCACTGTCATTTACGTTTTGATGCATTAACGCTCTTACTTGAATCATCTTACGACCCGTAAACATGCAGGTACATCGTAGCTCATCGTGCTGCAGAAACCAAACCACGTGACTTATTAATGAACTGACTGTCTCTCCCAACACAAAACCCACTTATCTCTCATTTCCATCTTTTCATCTGTCTCCCTCCGCCGGCCCTCTGCTGAACCTTGTCAACAGAGTTAACGGAGCATCATGTCAGATCCAGAGAAGTGTTGGCAGAAAGAAACTAAACTGCAGCTTCAAAGGAGTTTTTGATGTTTCTTTCCCCCTCTGCCCTACACCTGCCAAGCTCTTTTCTCCTCCTGCCTGCTTCTCTTCAGCTGAGAGCCTTTTCTTTCCCTTTTTTTTCGTCTTTAAAAACCAGCTTTCCTTTTGTTTGTCATGTTTGGAGGGAGGGTTGCCTCCTATTACCAAGACTTTAGTGACATATTATGTGTCAAGCAGTTCAAAACCAAAATGTATGCACAAAGCAAAATTCTTTCTTTTATTTTATTGAACGGCAACCTCCAGGAGGGCTGTATCGGGATTCAGTCATGAGTTTTTCGTTTTTTTTGCAGTTTTTTCAGAAGAAAATGGAGCCGAAGCTTTAAGTTTGTGGTGATTGTGGATCTCCTGTTAAGTTTTGTGTCGTTTCCGTTTATTTCGGTCAATAAATGTCACTAAAAGAGAAGTAATAAAGCAGAAAAAAACACTGATCAAAGTAAACAATAAGTAAACAGAGAAAGAAAATTGATAATAGACATTTGGACCGAAAATGTACAATCTGTTATTTATTAATAAAAGAAATAAGCAGTCACAAAAGAGAGAAAAGAAAGAAGCTGCTTCATTTTTCTTTTTTTTCTCTTCCCCCGCCCCTTCCTTCTTCTTCTCCTTTCCCTTCTTCATCCTTTCTTCCTTAAAAAAGAAGAATAATAAGAAAAAAATATAAAAGAAAATAAAAAAATAAAAGAAAATCAAACATACAGAACAAAACAAAACAAAAATAGCAGCTGCAGCATAGCACGTGTCAACACTCATTACTAGGGCCGGGACTCGATAAAAAAAATTAATCTAATTAAATAGAGGCTTCGTAATTAAATAAGTGCGATTAAAATGCGTCAATTTTTTTAACACGTTAATTTTGGTGTAATTAATAAATCTTAATTAAAGCGTTAAAGTCTCGGCCCTACTCATTACTCTAACTTATATAAATGAATCATCCTGTTTATAAGTACTTTTTTAAAATAAGTAAATGGTTTTGCATGTTTTTAAGTCATTCTCCAATTTGTTCCATAAATGGACAGCTGTTACCGTAGTCGTGCATCGTAATGTGGTGTTGGTTCTGTTTTTTTAAGCGATAGTGCTCAGAGGATGTTCAGCACAATCTGACACTTCCTCACCTCACTATTTTTTTTTTATCCCTTTTTTGTCTTTTTTGATGATGTCATCACTCTAGCCTCTCCATAGTGTAACATTAGGGGGATTTTTTGGCGTGTTTTTGTCTTTTTGTGTCTTTTTATGTTCATTTTCTGTCTTTTTATGATGATGTCATCACTCTAGCCTCTCCATAGCGTAACATTAGGGGGATTTTTTGCCGTGTTTTTGTCTTTTTGTGTCTTCTTTTGTTCATTTTGTGTCTTTTTATGTTCATTTTGTGTCTTTTTATGTTCATTTTGTGTCTTTTTTTGATGATGTCATCACTCTAGCCTCTCCATAGCGTAACATTGGGGGGATTTTTTGCCTTGTTTTTGTCGTTTTGTGTCTTCTTTTGTTCATTTTGTGTCTTTTTTTTTGTTCATTTTGTGTCTTTTTTTGTTCATTTTGTGTCTTTTTTTGTTCATTTTCTGTCTTTTTTTGATGATGTCATCACTCTAGCCTCTCCATAGCGTAACATTGGGGGGATTTTTTGCCGTGTTTTTGTCTTTTTGTGTCTTTTTTTTGTTCATTTTGCTGTTCAGCACCAGGAAGAGGAAAAGTGTGGAGGTTGAGTTGGTGGATGAGCCTGTAGTGCATCAGACTTTCATGAGGGAGAGTTCATGTCACGGTGTCACAGATTTGTATTTGAGGGAGTATTTGAGTCTGTCTGCCTGAGAAAAACCATCAGTCTTTTCCAGCAAGAGCACCAATATGGCTTATGTTTACATTCAAGCTGCAAATCCCTGCAGCTGCAGGATTTATCACTTCAGTCTGCAGCGAAGGAGAAGGTCAGTGGAGTTTAGTGCAGAGTGACAAAGTCCACACAGGGAGGAAGTCGGAGGATCAACAATCCCACTGGCCTTCAACACAGGAGGCTGCTGTTCATTTTACTTCCTGCTGCAAGTCAGGGCAGGTTAACAAGGACCACAGTCACCCTGAACACAATCATTCTCTAAACCTAACCAAGTCATTTCTGAACCTAAACCACAGACTTTATAGAAAGATAGACGACATTCCCAGGCATTCATTATTATTTCAGTTAACATAACCCTAATACTTGGTTAGCTTTACATTAACCCCTTCCCTTGCAAGGTTATAATAGTTTTGGATTTTTCATTAGTTTTAGTTTTAATTTTGTTGTGAATTTTTGTTTTCAAATTCAGTTACTTTAATTTAGTTTTTAAAGTGAGTTTGCTAGTTTTAGTTTAGTATTTATTTTTGTGAAATGCTTTAGTTTTAGTTTAGTTTTTATTAGTTGTAGTTTTTTGTAATGGGGTATTTGTTGGGTGGGAGATTAAAAGAGGTCACAGTAAATTTTACCTTTATTTCCTTTGTCTTATCCATCTTCATTATGTATGAAAAAAGTTGACAAAGACAAAAACGAAGGACATTTTCACTATAATTTTAGTTCGTTTTGTAACCACACAATACAGTTTCAGTTAATTATCATTATCATGTAACCTTTAACCCTTAAAACAAAGTCTGAAATCTCAAAAAAGCCTTTAAAGAAGTGAGGACCGGCCGAAATGTCCTCACTTTGCAAAAATGTCCTCACTCTGTTGGTTAAAAACGTGTCCTGGTCCTCACTATGTAGGAAGTACAAGAACACACACACACACACACACACACACACACGGGCGGCTGTGGCTCAGTTGGTTGAGTTGGTTGCCCCCCAACCGGAGGGTTGGTGGTTTGATCCCTGACCATGGCAGCCTACCGAAGTATCCTTGAGCAAGATACTGAACCCCAAATTGCTCCATCTGTGTGTGAATGAATTCCCAATGGTGGCAGGTGGCACCGTTTAGGGTAGCCTCTGCCACCAGTATGAATGTGTGTGTGAAAGGGTGAATGAGTCAGTCTGTAGTGTAAAGAGCTTTGAGTGGTTGCAAAGCGACTAGAAAAGTGATATATAAGTGCAGGTCCATTTACCATTCTTTTACTTTAGACTTAGGTCAGCTCTTAAAACACATAATGTGACTTGGGGCCCAGAGCTGAAAGAGCATCCTGTAGTTAAGTGGATACGTCTGGCTCCTAGGAGTGTTGTCTCCTTCCTTTACTCCAAACTTGCCTCTTTTTTGTCTCCAAAACCTAATACAGTGGAACTGGAGCGTTCAATGGCAGTAGGAGAACATTTGTGGTGCCTCACATAATCCTAATCATCAATTTATTCATATGAAGATAGCTCATAGAGCATACTTTACGCCCAGAATTAGACACTTAATGGGCCAGGCACCACACCCATTCTCTATGTTTTGCTCCCAAAATACAGCATGGACTTTTATGCATTTAATGTGGGACTGCACCAAGATTTATAACTTTTGGAAAATTGTTGTACGGACAGAGAGAAGGGAGTGAGGAGTGAAACAATTTATCAACCACCAAACCACATTTTGTTTATTTTGCTTATTGTTGGGAGCCTGGAGAATATTTCTGTTTTTGTAAAAAAATCCCACCACCTTTGGTTGAAGCTGAAACTCTGTGAGTGTTTATTATTTAGTGAGTCGTAGACCTCCTCCTCACATACTGCTCTGATGTTTTTTGCTTTATTTTTAAAGCAAGTGTAGCTGAAACAACCCTTTTTCTTCAATTTCTTGCTCATTTTAATGCCTGGTACAACTAAAGGTACATTTGTTTGAACAAATATAATGATGACAACAAAAATAGCTGATAAGAGTTTAATTTAAGAGCTGATTTTTAGACATTTAACATGGTTTTATTCATGATAATTTTGCTTATTCGCCTTGTTAGTGACCTGTCAATCAAAGGTAGCCCCGCCCCAAATCATACGATTCTTTATCTTCTATTTTCTTCTAAATGGGGCCATTATTTACACTATTAACATCAAAATGTCTTGAAGATTATGTTTTACTAGTGATTGAGACCATAGTGTCCTAAAAAAAATCTGAGGTAATAAATCAAGTGAGAAGTTTTCTCATTTTGCATTGAAATGAATGGACAGATTTTTTTTGCAGCCAACTCTGCTGGGATTTTCAGTACAATGCAGCTTAAGGCACTTCCTGGTTTATCTCCCTGCTCAGACCAGGAGGTTGCCGCCTGGTTTACTCTCACTAATATTCTTGTCAGTTGTTAGTGCCAGAAAATGTAATTTGAGCCTGAAAAACTGCCGGAATTTCCAATTAGGCAATCACAGCCCACAAATACATTTGACCTTTTTTTTTAATTAATATGTGAAATTGGTTTTCACACAGCATGAATGATGTGTTGAACTGAGCAGTAACTGAAACTCTTAATTGTTAAGAATGAAGTGATAATGATGCTGATCCTCCTACAATGAGTGAACACTTTGAGTCATTACCGTTTGAAAGTTTTACACAAACAAACAAAGTTTTGAGCGTTGAGAGAAAAGGCATAAAAAGAGGATACCGAAAAAAAGAACACATGAGATCATTACAGCTAAAGCGGCGGTGACACCCATCTTCACCCTCCCTGCTGCCTGCCCTCACCCACCCCCCAATCAGATCCATACAGGCCGCAATTAACCACAACAGAGAAGCCATTAACCGTCCTAATTACTGCTTGTTCCTTCCATAGCCGCTCTATATGTGTGTGTGTGGGTGAGAGACAGATCTGTGTGTGTGTTGGTGAATAACGATACAATTTGTGCAAGGGGTGATAGAGTTTGTTTGTCTGATTGTGTGTGTGTGTTAGAGTGTGTGTGTGTGTGTGTGTGTGTGTGTGTGTGCGTGTGTGTACTGTGCATGTATTAATTGTACATATCATGTCTTTGTTTTTTCTATTTATTTTTTCCCACCCCTGTAAAATTTGCTCAGCAGGTGGGTGAGACAGTTCATCTGTAAGGTGCTGTGTCTCTCTGTCTTTGTGTGTGTGTGTGTGTGTGTGTGTGTGTTTACCAGAGTAGTACTGTGTGCCAGCGTTGTCGTGGACAATAGCTAATTACACATCTCCACCGCCTTCAGCATCATAATGACTGCAATCAGACGCCTTGGCATTCACTAACTCTGAGTCGGTGTGTGTGTGTGTGTGTGTGTGTGTGTGTGTGTGTGTGTTCTTGTACTTTGTACATAGTGAGGACCAGAACACGTTTTTAACCAACAGAGTGAGGTCATTTTGGCCGGTCCTCACTTCTTTAAAGGCTTTTTTTAGATTTCAGACTTTGTTTTAAGGGTTAAAGGTTACATGATAATGATAATTAACTGAAACTGTATTGTGTGGTTACAAAACTAACTAAAATTATAGTGAAAATGTCCTTCGTTTTCGTCTTTGTCAACTTTTTTCATACATAATGAAGATGGATCAGACAAAGGAAATAAAGGCAAAATTTACTGTGACCTCTTTTAATCTCCCACCCAACAAATACCCCATTACAAAAAACTACAACTAATAAAAACTAAACTAAAACTAAAGCATTTTTAAAAAAAATACTAAACTAAAACTAGCAAACTCACTCTAAAAACTCATTAAAACTAACTGAAATTGAAAACAAAAAATCACAACAAAATTGAAACTAAAACTAATGAAAAATCCAAAACTATTATAACCTTGCAAGGGAATTCAGTATTACAGTGAGGGTCCTCACAAAGATAGAAGTACAAGAATGTGTCTGTGTGTGTGTGTGTGTGTGTGTTCTTGTACTTCCTACATAGTGAGGACCATAACATGTGAGGACATTTTTGCAAAGTGAGGACATTTCGGCCACTCCTCACTTCTTTAAAGGCTTTTTTTAGAGTTCAGATTTTGTTTTTAGGGTTAAAGGTTACAATCAGGTTTCTGTTAGGGTTAGAGTTGCAAATTTAGTTATGATGATGAAGGTTAGGTTAAGGGTTAGGGTAAGGGGAATAGTGTTGTCATGATACAAAAATTTTCAACTCGATACCGATACTCAGGAAAATATTCGATACTCGATACCATTTTCGATACCACACGGATAAAAACAAAGACCTCAAAATTTAACAGAAATATTTTTATTAACAAGAAAAATGCAACATGTAAAAATGAACAGAACCACAGGTTAAATATCTATAATAAAAAAAACAGTTGTGCAAAAAGAAACAACTATGATAACAAGCTTCAGGTCTGAGGTAATGCAAAAAAATAAATAAATACAATAAACAATAACAATTAGAACAATATTTTTATTATTAGGCAAGCTTGATAAAAAAAAAAAAAAAACCTTGGCTACAGTGTAAAAAAAGATAAACAATAGCTACTCAATAAAATTGAGACAACAGATTGCATGCAATATTTATTAAATCTAACTACGCTACAAGCTGAGTTAAAAAAAACTTAACAGGAAGTGCCTGTCAATTAAAAACGGACTAATTCTATTGTGTTGGATTCATTCAAAATTCTCTTGATTTAGAATTACATACACATAAAGATTATATTTAATGTGATCAAAATAAGAAGATTCTATCTCAAACAGTTTTATATTAAAGTAGGTAAAATGAAATGACTACAGAATAATTTATTCCAGTGTAGGTATTGATACTTTTGAAAATGAGTATCATATCCGGATACTACGTTTTAGTATCGATACTTTTTTAGAAAATCTATACTTTTGACAACCCTGCTAGATAAGGGAAAAGATAGAAATACAAGGATGTGTGTGTGTGTGTGTGTGTCAGAAATAAGTTGTCCATGTCATGCAAAAAAAAAAGGTGAAAGTAATGATTGATAATGTGCATAATTTGATCCCTTTACTGAGAGAAAGTAGTGTTTGGATTTAGAATCAGAGGATTTTTCTGCCAATTTTGCTGCATTGTTGCCGTGAATGAACAGGTGCTTCTGTCTTCTATCTGAACTCTCAGCAGCACGCTCCTTCGTTTGTATTGTGACGCCTACCTGGAGGTTTTCTGAATAGTTGCTTGATTATAATGGTGTGTCGGCTTAAATGCCTTTTCAAAAAACTGGAAACAGCTGAGTGCATTATTCTGCTCGATTCAGCTCCTTTCAGTGGCATCTTGTGTTTTCTTTCATGTTCACAGATAAGACTTGCTGAGTGTCGGGGCTCTTTTTTTTTTTTTTTTTTTTTTTCCAGTAGCAGCTTGCTTCACTTTAATACAGACATTAGCACCTGGCAGCTGCCCAATACAAACAGAGCACAGTAATGCAGTTTCAGCTCATTCAAGTGTATTATGCATATTAACTCAGACAACAAAACATCATAAATAGGCAGCATTATTATGTTAATATGCACTATTGTGTACAGTACACTGCCTTCTGGATATTCATTTGTTCTTGCAGCCTTGCAAACACATTCCTGTTTGGACATTTCCCAAACATTAATTGTTTTCTGTTTTCACAATATGAAGACTTTTTTTTAATGTTGTTTATGTCTGTGTCGTATTAAAACTAGTTCAAGTCATGTTGTCTTCTCAGACGAAACACTTAAACTCTCAGAGAGTACAGGGGGGTAAAAGTGCTGCTGTTGTTATAAAAATGCATCATGTTTTGTTGCAGAAGAAACCCGAGGGATGAGCTGAAAAGCTTCACTTACTTCATAAGTGTACTTTGAAATCCATTTGTGCCGTTTCCTCATAACTTCCACCGCGGCGTGTTCTGAAAGCAAGCTGTTGCTCAGTATTTTTACTGGATAAAATGCACTTCTGGGTTCAGAAACACAGAAATTGAGCTTTAAAGGAACCACGAAAAGAGGCTCCGCAAAGTAAAGCATATTAAGATCATAACTCATATACAACAACTTCCTTACTTACTACTAATAATCAATAATTCTGAGGTTATTGAGGGAAAACTCTTAGTTAATGTCTTACTGGTTGTATAATAAGGCCATGCAGAATAAGGCATTAATAACTACTTAATAATGACTAATTAAGAGCCAATATGTTACTTATTTGCATGCTAATAAGCAACTAATTAATGTTGAAGATGTGTTCCCTAATATAAATTCAAAACATGTTTTAACAAGTTATGTTAATTTTTATGTTCATTATACATCTGTTTAAAGAAAACAACAGCATTGTGACCCAAATCTCCAAACCTCAGGACCTCAGCCATAAACTCAATTTGAAGCACTCTTATTTTGGCGGGTCTAGAACTGTTACAGTGACACTGCAGTGATTACACACTGTTACTGTTTGTCCAATTTCATGTTTACATAAACACAAGTATACACACACCACACAGACAGACACACACGCATCTAGTGTGGCACTGCCTTACTCTTTCTTTTGGCTGTGTGTTGTTGCAAGAGTGTGTGTGTGTGTGTGTGTGTTCTTGTATGTCCTACAAAGTGAGGACATTTCGGCCGGTCCTCACTTCTTTAAAGGCTTTTTTTAGATTTCAGACTTTGTGTAAGGGTTAAAGGTTATATTAGGTTCATGTAAAGCTAACCATGTATTAGGGTTATGTTAACCGAAATAAAAATAAAAACGAGAGTTTAAAAAAAAAAGATAACTAACTGAAACGGTATGGTGTGGTTACAAAACTAACTAAAATTATAGTGAAAATGTCCTTCGTTTTCGTCTTTGTCAACTTTTTTCATACATAATGAAGATGGATCAGACGAAGGAAATAAAGGCAAAATTTACTGTGACCTCTTTTAATCTCCCACCCAACAAATACCCCATTACAAAACACTAACACAAATGAAAACTAAACATAAATACAAAAAACAAAAATACTAAACTAAAACTAGCAAACTCACTCTAAAAACTCATTAAAACTAACTGAATTTGAACGAAATTGAAACTAAAACTCATGAAAATCCAAAACTATTATAACCTTGCAAGGGAATTCACTGTTCCAATGAGGGTCCTCACAAAGATAGAAGTACAAGAATGTGTGTTTGTATGTGTTTGTGTGTGTGTGTGTGTGTGTGTGTGTGTGTGTGTGTGTGTGTGTGCCAATACAATGAGGTGAAACTTTGATCACATTGCTGCTCCACCCACACATCCACATACAGAGAAATCACTGCAGACTTCTGGTCCTGCTTGTATACAGACGTGTTCGTGTGTGTACGGCTGCATATGAGTTTTTATGTATTTACATGATAAATGCTTGTTTATGAAGCTTTTACTGTGTGGGATGTGCATGTAGGCAGCATGTTCTTTCCTTCATCTTGTGCATGTGTCTGCAGCTACACTTTCATTTTCATATAATGCACAACACTTTCTGTTAGGAAAAAATATATATTGATATATTTTCAAATGTGATAAGGAATTAGATCATATCGTACATATCGATATTATATATCCATATTCAATCTAAATATATCGGGATATGACTTGAAGTTGGGTGAACTCAAAATTTCAAGGCAACAAACTTCGACAAAATTTTAAGTTGGACAATTAAACTAAATATTTTAAGTTTTGTTTTTGAGTTTGCTCAACTCTGAATTCAGATTTTTGTCAACTCAACTGTAAGTTGTACTAACTAATAATTTTACATTGTAATAACTTTTAATCCTTACTTCTGCTAACTTCTGCAATGTGCTGAATTGGCACGATTGTAACGCTGCTATGAAATGTCAGCTAATGTTTCGACCACAATTTTGAGTTAGCATTGATACGCTAATGGCTACTCTTGTAGCTGTAACAAGCAGCGCCACTAGCATCAGTTAGCCGCTAGCGTCAGTTAGCCACTAGCATCAGTTACTGGCTTCCTTTGTTGTGCTAACTTATTATTGCCTTAAATGTCAATAATTTATATTTCCAAGTTTTACCAACTTAATTCACTGTTTTAGGCCAAAAAATACAAGTTGGCTTTTTTGCAGTGCAGCCGCTAGCATCAGTTAGCCGCTAGCTTTCGCTAATGACCGAATTTCCCAACAAAGAAATAAGAGTTATCAGAACTATTGTCCCTTGTTGTGAACCCCAACTTAAAGATATAAGTAACAACAACTCACCAACTTGTTTTTGAGCAGACAACTGGCTTCCTTTGTTGTGCTAACTTACATTATTGCCCTAAATGTCAGTAATTTATATTTCCAAGTTTTACCAAATTAAATCACTGTTTCAGGCCAAAAAATACAAGTTGGCTTTTTTGGCAGTGCAGCCTTACTTTCTGTGCACATTGAGCATTGAGTCTATCTGAAAGAGAAATGTGTGTGCGTGTCCCCGTATACCTAGAAGAGTCCTCACTCTTCATAGATAATGTAAGGTCACTACGGCTGCAACTAGCACAGCAGAGCCCTCTGGCAGAGTACACAAGTGTGTGTTTGTGAGGGAGGGAGACAGATAAAAAGAAAACCGAGACTGTGTGTTTGAATGTGTTTGTGTAATTATGTTATATCGCCCTGAGTGTCTGTCAGAGCACACTCATATGTGTCTTTCTCGTTTTGTCTGCGTGAAATTGTGTGTGTGTGTTGTTGCCGAGCGCCCTGAGCTCTGTCTCTCGCTCTCTGTCTGTCTGGCCCGCTGCCTGTCTACTAGGTATCCGGTCACCTTGAGGCAAAATGTGAAATAACTTGATGCATATGCATGTCAGTGTTTCCGCTGTGCGAGTGTGTATGTTAATAGACTCGGTGGAAGCTTGAGAGGAAGGAATTGTTTGAATATAATGGAGCTACACTACAAAAAAGGTGTCTAAAAACCAGATAAAAACAGTAAATCTGAGGGAAATGATCTTTCTGCATGGACAGATAATTTACCTTGACACGATTTCTTAAATTAAGATTGTTAAAGTGAGAAATAAGCATGTTGAATGCTTAAAATAAGAACACTTTTAGCTCAGTAGTTCTCAACTTTTTTGAGTCGTGACCCCCAAATTAACATGCATGTTGTCCGCGACCCCCACTCACTGAACAGAATCTCACAAGCACAGTTCAGATCACTCAAAAAAGAAACAAAATGACCAAAAAAAGATATAAAATGACTAAAAAAAGACACAAAATGACCAAAAAAGACACAAAATGACCAAAAAAGGCACAAAATGACCAAAAAAGGCACAAATTGACCACAAAATTATAAAAAAAAAAGACCCAAAATGACCCAAAAAGACACAAAATGAAACATAAAACACATGAACACTTTAACACATGAACACTTTAACACAGTGGAGACAGAGCTGACTTCCAAAATGATTTGGCGACCCCCAGAAATCATCTTGGGACCCGACCCCAAGGTTGAGAACAGCTGGGCTAGCTCATTCACCTTGCTTCCATTGGTTTTACTAAGCCAAGCTAATTAGCTAAAGCTAATCACAGAGCTACACTGAGAAGTTAACTCTCTAAACAAATTAAGCTATTTCCTCAACATGTTGGAAGGGAAATGTTCTTTTCTGTGAATAAAGAAACAGAAACATCTGAAATATGCAGCAAGAGAAAACCAAATTCCAAAAGGCTGTTTGGCTTTAGATGTTAGCCTAAAAGATTCAAGTCACCTGTTCTGAATGTTCCACAGTGGAGGTGTTTTATATGAGATGCCAGTTCTTCAGGTGGTGTTTGTCCCACTACACCTGGCAGGTGAGTGTGATGGAGGATAGTGGTGCCAGTAATGTTTTACTGCAGACAGGTGGTGTTCTCTCTGGTAGTTAAAGCTGCTCAAGTTTGATGTGTTTGTCCTCTTTTACATCTCATTCTTGTTAGCAGGAAAACAAAGCTGAGTTCAGTCTGTTCTCCTGTCTATATAAAGCATTTTTACTAGGGCCGGGACTCGATTAAAAAAATTAATCTAATTAATTAGAGGCTTTGTAGTTAATTAATCGAAATTAATCGCATTTTAATCGCATATAAATATTTGACCTGAGAACAGTGAGAAGCAATTTTTTTCACATGGATTTTTAGTATACCATTGAATAATGACTGAATACATAAGCTTAAGCAACAAAAATATTGTTTATTTTTGTTCAAGTCCAACAGACCAGTGCAATTTTTGCCATTAAGTGTAGCAATAGCTTTATAACAGGGGTCTCAAACTAAAAATTACCTGGGGGCAGCTGGAGTCAGTATCAAAATGACCAAAAAAAGACATAAAATGACCAAAAAAAAGACACAAAATGACAGAAAAAAAAAACAAATTACTTAAAAAAGAAACAAAATGACCAAAAAAAGACACAAAATTAAAAAAAAAAATGACACAAAATATATAAGTAAGTTCTTCAGGCTGTCCTCAGTAGCTCCTTTTGGTAAAATGAAACATTTATTTCTATACATTTTTTATTTAATTTATCATTGGTGTAGGCCCAGAGCAATTTGTATTCTTCAATTGTAAAAATGTGTAGATGATATAAGGCAGTAAAAATGTTTTAAAAACACTTAAGTCCACTAATATGGACTATATGTAGTCCATATAGGGTTGTCAGGTTACTAAAATGTTCAACTCGATATCGATACTCAGGAAAATATTCGATACTCGATACCATTTTCGATACCACAAGGAGAAAAACAAAGACCCAAAATTTAACAGAAATATTTGTATTAACAAGAAAAATGCAACATGTAAAAATGAACAGAACCACAGGTTAAATATTTATAATAAAAAACAGTTGGGCAAAAAGAATCTGCAACTAACAAGCTTCAGGTCTGAGGTTGTGCAAAAAATAAATAAATACAATAAACAATAACAATTAGAACAATATTTTGAGGTTGTATGCTGTGCACAATACTTTATGAGTATCGATACTTTGGACAACCCTAAATCCATATCCATACTATATATGGATAAAATGTCCATCATAGCTCGGGCTGGCACCCTAACCTCTAAATTTAGCCAACTTCAAGTTGAGTTTTCCTTGCTAAGCTATAGCTTTCAGTTCAATCTCCTGAGATATTTCTTCAGTTTCCAGCCTCTCATCTGTATTCTGACAAAATCATATAAATAAATGCTTATTATGACCAATTATTAATGTTAATCTAGACTTAGTAGACTGTTTTATGTCCATTCTAAGGCTCAAAATAAGGTTTGTGGCTCCATTCCGACTGTTTTCTCTTATTTTGGCCGACAATGGCTCTTGTGTTAGTAAAGGTTGCTGACCCCTGTTCTAGTAGGTTGTTATCAGCAGTGTGAAAGCAAAAGGGGGAAGCAACAGAACGTAGTATACAGCAGGTGTGAGGTGTGGTGGAGGGTCAAACAAACCCAGGAGCCAAAAGTCAAAGTTATTTGAAGCAACACCACTTAATTTCAGTGCATTTTGATAAGAGAAGCTGAAGATGCTGCAGGACAAAGAGGGAGCAGCAGGGAGTCTGTGTACAACAGCAATGACATCTTTCAACCTCAAGTGTCTACAGTAGAGCCTCGTCCTCAGGACACAGCACGAGGACAAAGACATTGTGTGTGTGTGTGTGTGTGTGTGTGTGTGTGTGTATAAAGTGGTGAAAGCTTGAGGGAATCCTCCAAGATACTACAGAGCAGTGTCTGTTAGTATTCCCTTCATGCATGCATGCACACACACACACACACACACACACACACACCCACACACACACACACCAGCCTAGCAGGTGTTTCTGTACAAAGCTGGATGTTTTTAATCTGAATGGTGGATTTTTTTCCCACCTACAACCCTGTAAAAGATGCTGCACCTGTAGTTTGAACTTGTGCTCCAACGTGTAGAGGTGTGTGTGTGTGTGTGTGTGTGTGTGTGTGTGTGTGTGTGTGATTGTACGCCTTTCAGAAGACAAATTTCATGCTCTGCAACAAATGTATCAGCTGAAGAAAACCTCGTTTTTTAGGGTGTGCCTGCTGAAATACTGCTGCACTATTTTTATTTTATTTGTTTGTTTGTTTGTTTACAAGGCAACTCCACATGGTTTAATGGAAGTCCTGAAAATGTTGGCTGCCAAACGTGGCTATTAGCTAGAATGTGTTTTAACATGCATACAAGTATAAATATGTTACTGCCACTATTGGTACTGCTACTGTAATATTATTGACAATGGAAAAAAACAAGAACATAATAATAATAATAATAATAATAATAACATAATAAGTAAGGCAGTTGAAAGACATATTAGGCATATGATGATTGTTCTGATATTGTTAAAATGTGTAATTATGGCTTTTTTCACCTTTATCATCACTGTATAAATACTGAATACAATTTTGGGGAAAAAGTATAAATATACCTGCTCAGTAACAACATCAGCATTATTACTGTTACTGAATCTGAACTCATTTTGTGTCTTTTTTTGATAATTTTGTGTCTTTTCTGGTCATTTTGTGTCTTTTTTTGGTAATTTTGTTTGTTTTTTGGTCATTTTGTGCCTTGTCTGGTCATTTGTGTCTTTTTTAGATCATTTTGTGGTCAAAATGTGTCTTTTTTGGTCATTTTGTGTATTTTTTGGTCATTCTGTCTTTTTTTGGTTATTTTTTTATTTTTTTGTCATTTGTGTCCTTTTTTTATCATTTTGTGTCTTTTCTGGTTATTTTGTGTCTTTTTTGGATCATTTTGTGTCTTTTTTGGTCATTTTTTTTCTGTTTTGGTCATTTTGTGTCTTTTTTTGGTCATTTTGTTTCTGTTTTGGTCATTTTGTGTCTTTTTTTGGTCATTTGTGTCTTTTTTAGATCATTTTGTGGTCAATATGTATCTTTTTTTGGTCATTTTGTTCCCTTTTTGGTTCACATTGTGTCTTTTTTTGGCTCATTTTGTGTCTTTTTGTGTCATTTTGTGGTCAATTTGATTCTTTTTTGGGTCATTTTGTGTCTTTTCTGACAAATCCCAAAGTATCAAGTTATTCCTTCCCAAGGAGTCTCTGTCTTGAAGCTGACTGTTACACACTCAGGAGGTCAGAATGGACCTTTAGACTGATAGCAAAGGAAAAATGTTGTATAACAAAAAGGAGTTGGACCTGCATGACGACATCCATCCTTTAGTCTGTCGACCCGCCTCGCACGTCTTTAAATCATTAGCGTCCCTGTTTGAGAAGATGCTCACACTGTAAGCATTATGCCTGCTGCTTCTACCGCAGGAGGAAATCTGGCCTGACGCCTCGTCTATAACTCAACCTGTTCACTAAGCTGACAGCGCCAGCACTCATTAGCCTAATCACATTCAAATTATTCACCAGGAGACGCTAATTTATCAGGCAGAGTTGGAGAATGCAGAGAAAAGAGACCTCGTAAAGAAAATGTGTTGGAGTAAAGCTGTATATGCTTTGAAAAAGACTGTTAGTGCTAACAGGTTGTGTGTTTTGCTGTTTTGTGATAAACAGTGTGCTATATCAGCTATTCTCAACCTTGGGGTCGGGACCCCAATTGGGGTCGCGAGATGATTTCTGGGGGTCGCCAAATCATTTTGGAGGTCAGCTCTGTCTCCACTGTGTTAAAGTGTTCATGTGTTTTAGTCTTTTTGGTCATTTCATGTCCTTTTTTTTGGTCATTTTGTGTCTTTTTTTGTAATTTTGTGTCTATTTTCTGGTCATTTTGTGTCTTTTTTAGATCATTTGGTGGCCAATTTGTGTCTTTTTGGTAATTTTGTGTCTTTTTTTGTAATTTTGTCAATTTTTTGGGTAATTTTGTGTCTTTTCTGGTAATTTTGTGTCTTTTTTAGGTCAATTTGTGTCTTTTTGGGTCATTTTCTTTCCTTTTTTTGGTCATTTTGTGTCTTTTTTTGGTCATTTTGTTTATTTTTTGGTTCATTTTGTGTCTTTTTTTGTCATTTTGTGTCTTTATTTGTCAATTTGTGTCTTTTTGTGGTCATTTTGTGGTCAATTTGATTCTTTTTTGGGTCATTTTGTGGTCAATTTGATTCTTTTTTGGGTCATTTTGTGTGTTTTTTTTGTAATTTTGTCCTATTTTTGGTCATTTTGTGTCTTTTTTAGATCATATTGTGGTCAATTTGTGTCGTAATGGTTCATCTTGTGTCTTTTTTTGGTCATTTTGTGTCTTTATTGGTCAATTTGTGTCTTTTTTAGATCATTTTGTGGTCAATTTTATTCTTTTTTGGGTCATTTTGTGTGTTTTCTGACAAATCCCAAAGTTTGAGAACTACTGTGCTATATGATCAGCCGCTCAGCCACCAGCATATACTACAGCAGGATAAATGTGTGTGTTTAGAGGACGAGAGCCGAGGATTCATCCTGCTGCAGGGGAAACGTTGTGACTAAAACAGTTTGTCTTACATCCAGTCACAAAGACAGAGATGGCCAAGTTGCCTAAAGCATTCTTTATGTCTCACTGTTTGTGCAAGCTACTGTTTATTTAGCATTGTGTGCAGGACTTGTATTTGTCTACACATCTAGTATTATAGTGTGTGTGTGTTGGTGCCTGTGCACATGCAGGTGTGCATGTGGTGCATAAATCCCTCCGGCTATGCATCAGTCTGTTACCGGGGGCGGTGCATGCTAGTTTGTGTGCATGTGTTTCTGTTTATGTGTGTATTTATGTGCTTGTGTTGATGAGCAGCCTCTGGGGTCCATTATGTCTGTGACAGCCCCTCAGCGGGGGAGGCAGCCAGCCAGATAACTTATGAAAGTGGTTTAAAGCAAAATTGAATCCACAACTTATGAATTATTAAACTCATTACACCTCTGAGAAGATCGCTAAACTCCTAAACACAACAACAATGGCCTCCTTTCCTCTCCGTCACTGCTGGGAAGAGAACTGATTTGGAAGCATCACCGGTGGGACACTGCTGCAGGTTTCAGAGGTGGCAGAGAAATGTGTCACATATGGAAAAAAACACTTAAATACTGAGGTTGTTAGAAGAGGCAGGTCATGTATGCAGACATATTATTAGGGTAATTATGATGGGGAGCAGAGGAAACAGTCAGCGTGACAGATAATATCTGCGTATAGGGAGAAGCTTGACAGCTGTTTGTGTCCCTCTGACTTATTTTAACTTAAGTTATATAATTTTGTGTATTTTTTGATCATTTTGTGTCTTTTTTGGTAATTTTGTGTCTTTTTTTGGTAATTTTGTTTCTTTTTTTGGTCATTTGTGTCTTTTTTTTTTGGTCATTTTGTGTCTTTTCTGGTAATTTGTGTCTTTTTTGGTCATTGTGTGTTTTTGTGTCATTTTGTGTCTTATTTGGTAATTTTGTGTCTTTTCTGACAAATCCCAAAGTATCAAGTTGTTACTTTCCAAGGAGTCTCTGGCTTGAAGCTGACTGTTACACACTCAGGAGGTCAGAATGGACCTAATTTTGTGTATTTTTTGGTCATTTTGTATATTTTTTTTGGTAATTTTGTGTATTTTTTGGTCATTTTGTGTATTTTTTTGGGTAATTTTGTGTATTTTTTTGGTAATTTTGTGTCTTTTCTTATGATTTTGTGTCTTTTTTGGTAATTTTGTGTATTTTTTGGTCATTTTGTGTATTTTTTTGGTAATTTTGTGTATTTTTTTGGTAATTTTGTGTCTTTTCTTATGATTTTGTGTCTTTTTTGGTAATTTTGTGTCTTTTTTTTGGTAATTTTGTTTCAAAGGTGGCAGAGAAATGTGTCACAATGAAAAACACTTACCTACTGAGATTGTTAGAAGAGGCAGGTCATCTATGCAGACATATTATTCGGGTAATTATGATGGGAGCAGAGGAAACAGTCAGCGTAGAGAGAAGCTTGACAGCTGTTTGTGTCCCTCGTTAAATGAAAAGTTGACACTGACTTATTTTAACTTAAGTTATATAATATTCCAAAGTTACATCATGTAATTAAAACATAGGTTAAGTACGTCATGCAACTTAAGACGTTACAAAACAGTAACAAAAATCTGACAAAAATCAGACAAAAATCTGAAAAATCAGACCTTATTGTAATTTGAAGGAGAATTAAAAGCACGATAAAGGATTTTGCAGGACACTCTGCATTGTAAAAAAACCTTCCAACTGCTGATGATAGTAAGCTCACAGATTCCTGTGAGACCAGGTTGGAATATTTTCCTGAGTATCGGTATCGAGTTGAAAAGTATCGTCACAACCCTACTCCTAACAATACATTTAAATATGGGTCATAATAAGAAGCTGCATGGACAAATGAAGAACAAATGAACAAATGACTGTTTAGTCTTGAGCACTTTTAGTTTTCACATTGTATATTGTGAGGCCTCATCTATGATGCATGTAGGATATTAAGTATTTTGCACTATAACTCAGTTTGACAGCAGCTGTGACAGTGAAGCGGAGGCTGTTGTTGTTTGGCTCTGAGGGGAGAGGAAGTGTCCTACTTTACAACCTCTGCTTCATCACAGGGGTGGGACCACTTTAACAATTTATAAGCCAATTCTCAGCGACTCCCATAGCAAACTCCAGAAGTGTCATTAAGTTGCATTATAATCAGGGACAATTACGCCGAAGCTTAAAAATAAACGTCTGCGCTAAACTTGCAGAATAAATATCTGTTTTTAATGCTTTTCAGTACCTGAAGCAGCATTTTAAACCAGCTTACTATCATCAACAGAGTTAAGCAGTTGGAAGGGATTTTGAAATGCAGAATGAGTGTCCTGCAAAATCCTTTATCTTCTTAGTTGTGCTTTTAATTCTCCTTCAAATTACATCCACACTCTCTTCCGCAGAGTCTCAATTTCACTGTGACAAAGAAACTGCAATAGTTGGTTTGTTTTTTTTTTAGATATTGACTCCTGAAGCTCCTGTATATGGGACATATGCCATGATACTGTCACCAAGCAGAGCCAGGGGGGTTCATCTTTCTTTAACTCAAAACCTTAAATCCCAAATTATATGCTTATTCACCCTGTGACAACACCCACAATCCAGAAATATGCAGTTTGGTTGAAAATGAGAATGTGTGTGTGAGGCTTTATGTGTGTTTGCATCTCTTCATCATGAGGATCAGTAGAGAAAATGCAGGAAACTCTACTTCTTTGGTAAATATATTCAATATTTCCCTGCTCTGAACCTTTGTTTGGAGCTTCACCATCTCTTTAACCATCAACATATCTAGTCAATATATTTTATGAACTTATTAGTTGTTGGCTGCTACTTTCTGCCACGCTGTCTTTCCAACACGTCCTCATACGACATGTTTCTAAAGCGACATGTTTGATGGTATTTAGTTTCGTGAAAATAGTCAGTTTGATTCGGTTCAGGCAACAAAACTACTTGGTTAAGTTTAGATCATAGTTTTGGTCTGTTTTACATTTATATTTAGCAGATGCTTTTATCCAAAGCGACTTAGAACAAAGGGAAACAATAAAGGTATAGTGCAATAAGAGGCATTAGTCCAACAATAAGTGCTAAATGGTAAATGGACTGCACTTATATATCGCTTTTATCCAAAGCGCGCAGTTGTTTTAACACTTGTAGTGATCAAAAAGCTCTGCCAGCGTTGTTACACCTGAGTTAGATTCACTTCAGCTGGAGTTGATTTTCAGATTTAGTGACTTGTATGTTCGGCTAAAGACAGAATGCACTTTTAATGTATCGTAAAACAAAACAATGAATGTTAAATATCACACGAGTGAATGGAAATAACATGATTTTAGGGTTAAAAATACACTTTAATGTGTCAAAGTAACACAATGAATGTTAAAAATGAACACTCACAGTGAAAGGGAATAACACAATTTAAGTTAAAAGTGCTCTTATGTGGTGTCATAAAACAACACCAAGGACGTCAAATGTTTAACACTATTAAAGATTTTTATTATTAACACTTTTCAAAGTGTAATTTTAACTCAGATCCGTGAGAACTATATAAACTCAGAAAAAGTGTTAAATTTAACACTCTGTGAGCTGAATTCACACTCTTGATTTTGTTGTGTACAAACATTCACCCAAAGCTAGTGACAACTCTTTAAGAAGTAGAACTGTGGTGTGGTGCTAGTCTGGTATACCCATGATGCCTTGCACGCTCGATTTCCTTTCGAACTGCAAGGCGGCATGGTGTCCATGGCCGATTCTTAGCCCTGCTTTTGGTTTCCAATCACAGAGCGGGGAGGGACGGCAAGACGATGACGCGTACTATTGGACAGACGGAAGCTTGTAGTTTTCTTACGGATCCAACGTGGGATATGACTGTCATTAACTTGCATTGTAGCGAAATCTGTGTCAGTTTCACGGAAATTTGAGTGATTCTGTGGCTATTCCATGGATTTTGAGTTAAGCGAAATCCGTGGCTATTTCACGGATTCCTGTGAGACTAGGTTCTTTGAAAATGAGTATCATATCGGGATCCAACGTTTTAATATGATACTCTTTTGACAACCCTAGTTATGAGGTTACTTATAGTGGCTGTAGTGGTTTTAATAGGAGCAAAGGAGGAAGTCAAATCATGTCGTATAAAGAGCGACAAAGTCCGCACGAGGTGGAGCTCAGGGGGGATGGACGGGTCAAACAAAACAGAACAAAAGTTCTCATCAAAAGTTATTTTCTTATGTACGCAGCTTGGCTTATTTAACATACTTTACATACGTCACATATGTAATGTTGGGTAATCTACGTACATGGACAAGTGGACGAGTTGATGTTTCTCAAATCAGTTGCCAGAACAAAATACTTTGCAAACCACAGATACGTCAAATCTCAATTTTTCTGAAATGGCATTCAACCAATCAGTATAATAATAATTTTGAAAAAAGTCACAGAAGTCTTTTAATATCCTCCAAAAACACTTTAGGGTTGAAATGTTCAATTTCCGAGTATTTCAATGAGTGCCCTATAAAGGATTTATGAAGTGAGATGACAAAAACTACTTGGTTAGGTTTATGAAAAGATTGTTATTAAGCAAATATGTTTCATCTATCCATACTGTGACTGTATATATATAATGCTGAAAACAAGCACTATCTAATCATACATTTAATGAATGTTTATTGTCGACAAATACATGTTTATCTACCTGCACTGCTGCTATACCGTACATTATTTACTGTATATATTTCTATAACATATTCATTCACTGTATAAATCCTAAAGCATATTTGATTCATACCTGCACTATATTTATATACTGTTCATATACATACCCTTGCACTTTACTACTCTGTACTTGTGGTTGGATGCTAAACTGCATTTCATTGTTCTACTTGTTACTCAAGTTCAATGAAAATAAAGTTGAATCTTACAAAATCTAACATATCAACAATTGCAGAAACATTTTTTTGGATGGACGGGTCAAACAAAACAGAACAAAAGTTCTTATCAAAATTTTTGGTAACACTTTATATTAGGGAACACATATTCAACATGAATTAGTTGCTAATTACCATGCAAATAAGTAACATATTGGCTCTTAATTAGTCATTATTAAGTAGCTATTAATGCCTTATTCTGCATGGCCTTATTATACAACCAGTAAGTTATTAACTAATAATAATAATACTAATAATTTTGTGTCTTTTTTTTATTTTGTGTCTTTTTTGGGTCATTTTGTGTCTTTTTTGGTCAATTTGTGTCTTTTTTGGTCAATTTGTGTCTTTTTTTGGTCATTTTGTGTCTTTTCTGGTCATTTTGAGTCTTTTTTGGGGTCATTCTGTGTCTTTTTTTAGTAATTTTGTGTCTATTTTTGGTCATTTTGATACTGCCACCAGCGGCCCCCAGGTAATTTGAGTTTGAGACCCCTGCTCTAAAGAGTGCCAAATATGTTTCATATCAAACTTTGTTTGCATATTTTTTTATATTTTTATATTTTTTGATTTTGTTTTTGGTGTTATTCCCTCCTCTGTGCTTCTCAAAAACAAACTTTCATTGATTAACTGATGATTGATTTGCTGGTAGGAGGTCCAACTGGTATGAGGCCCTGCTTAGCCTGCTGCCCCCGCGACCCGGCCCCGGATAAGCAGACGAGAATGTATGGATGGATGGATGGATGGATGATGAATTGATTTGCTGGTTGACTGATTCATTTGGATGGAAATGTAACATTGGAGTTTGAAAGTTTTAATATATTGCGTACAGTTAACTCAGCAGTTTAAAACTGCAGCTTTATACGGTTGAGATCTGAGATGAAGAGAATTTATAACTTATCAAATATTGAAATCCTCACACGTCTCTGCCACAAAGCCTCTGCCAGAGACGATAAAACAGGACATCTGTTCCCCCCTGTGACACATAACAAGGGCGGCCTCTGTTTCACTGGCCAAGCAAGAAGCCTGGACACTAACCCCATTAACACACACACACGGCCTTAATGTCTATTTACAATGCAGCAGACTACCTGTAGCTGCAGGTAGCCGGAAAATCGCCTTAACGGGTTGAATATACAAAGTGGATGGAATTGGACTTGTGATGGAGTTAAGCAGATTATACATGTGGGAGGTTTTTCAAGTATTTGCATAGCATTTTAGTAGAATTCCTGCAGATTTTTACACTTGTCAAGCAGGAAAAAGCCCAGACAGCGTTTAGAGGCCCACCGTGGCTCCGTCTGTTCAACGGGACAGGAGCTTTGAATTTTGTATCTTTAATTAAAAAACGTATAGTAATTAACAGATGTGTTATTTCAGACTGTCAGCTACATTTTCTGCTTTCATTTGTCAGCCTCACATCTGCCTTTGCTCAACACTGCAAAAACCAACTGACAAAAAATAAGAAATAAATAACTAGGATTGAGCAAATACATGCTCACAACAAGTAAAATTATCTGCCAGTGCAGTAAGTAAATGTTTCTTTATAAGAGTTCTTTAAATACGTAAAAAAAAAAAAAATTCTCGACACTGGAAAAACCAATGATGTCTTGAAATAAAGATATGAGATATGAGCTGCTACTGATAAGAATATGTGTTATGATAAGACTGTTAATGTGGAGTAAATCAAATATAGCAGTAAAAAGTAGTAAATACTCCAATCTCTAGCAATTTTCCATTTATAACTGTAAATTACCTTTAGCAAGGTTCCTATTGGTGTTTTTGTATTATATAGCTTGTTTTTTTTTTTTTCATGTTTGTACATTTTCTAGGTGTTTTACAATGTTGTGATGCTTTTATTTTGAAAAGGTGCCGTCCAGTGTGAAACGGGTGCTTTAATTTTGAAAGGTAGTTTAAAAAGTTTCTATAGTGGCTGACTGACAGGACACAAGGTTTGTTAAAGTTTATTTTCTTCTGTCATATATATTAGTGGCTATATTTGTTGTCTTAACTATAGTAAAAGTGCTTGTTAGCTCTAGTGCTAATGCTAATGTTTGCTAGCTCTTACGGTGGATTCACAAGGTGACCAAGGAATGTCTGATTTTTATTTTCATGGATTTTATGATTTTAAATAAATCTTATGAACTATCAGTTAAAGAGTCGAGCGTCATTCAGCCAGGAATGATACTAAACATACATTCAAACCACAAAAACGTAAACCACCTTCAAAATAAAAGCACTCTGCCTTAAACCCTTATGATTGACCTGATTCAGTCTATAATCATTAGAAATTCCAAAAGAAAGTGTGTGGTTTTGAGAATGGTGCATTGGATTTTCTGCTTTAAATGTTTGTTTCATTCATGGTAAACAGCCAAATGCAGCACAGAGAGCAAAGAAAAAACAGCTCAGATTAATAACATCTATTATGCTGAACAGCAGCAGTGTGTGGGGGGGCGGTGGAGGATATTCTCTGGTTTTTAAAGATGGGCGTTGTGTTAGAGGAGGAAGATATGAGATGTGATTCACGGATGGAGAGGGAGATGAAATGCATTGAAAGGATGAGTGACACGTGTGTGTGTGTGTGTGTGTGTTAGCCTGAATCTTTTCTACATGTGTGTGTTTCTGTTTTGGTCTGAAAAAAAAAGTCTCTTGGGGTTTTTGGTGGAGATGGTGATGGTTTAATCTCACTAACAGCTGTCAAGTAGTTGAAGTTTCCACAGAAAAACTCACTGTGGAGCAGATTCTTGTTGATGGATGTTGTAAATACAACTTAACAACTTAACTGATATTTTAATGAGCTGGAAATGAAATAATTGAAATATATTGATACCTCTAAAGCAGCTATTCTCAACCTTGGGGTCCCGACCCAAATTGGGGTCGCAAGATGATTTCTGGGGGTCGCCAAATCATTTTGGAAGTCAGCTCTGTCTCCACTGTGTTAAAGTATTCATGTGTTAATGTGTTTTAGTCTTTTGGGTCACTTAATGTCTTTTTTTTTGTCATTTTGTGTGTTTTTTGGTCATTTTGTGTCTTTTTTGGTCATTTGTTTCCTTTTTTTGGTCATTTTGTTTTTGTTTTTTAGTCTTTTTGTGTCTTTTTTTGGTCATGTTGTTTCTTTTTTGGGTCATTTTGTGTCTTTTTTTGGTCATTTTGTATCTTTTTTGGTCATTTTGTGTCTTTTTTGGGTGATCTGAACTGTGCGTGTGAGATTGTGTTCAGTGAGTGGGGGTCGCGGACATCATGCATGTTAAATTAGAGGTTGCGACTCAAAAAGGTTGAGAACTACTGGTCTAAAGCATTATTGTGTGTCTCTGTTCCCCTCAGATGACGGTCCCTACGGAAAAACAAAGGATATCTCTGGACCAGAACAGACCATGGCCTCGAGAAGACACAGTATACCAGGTACATACAACTTCTACACTGTAAAAAATGTCTGTAGATTTTACGGTGAAAAACTAAGTAAAAGACCGTACAATGATAAATGGGTTAATTCAGTTTCACTAACAATGAAACACCGTAAATGTATATTTCAGCCAAAACAGTATTTTTTTAATAGTTTTTATTTCTTTTAAAGATACATTACTCTACTGTAAAATACACCGGCACCGTGTTTGTACCAAAGATATACTGTAATACACTGTAAAAAATAATCTCTTTAATTTACGGTAAAATACCGGCAGCTGTTGTTGCCAGAACTTTGCCGTAAAAAATACAGTGAGTGAGTTTTCTACTGTAAATTTAAATGTAAAAATCAGCAAAACCTTTAATTTAGAATGAATAATCCCGTTATTTTTAGGGTCATTGTGTCATTGTGACATCATGGTATTTCTCCATTAATTTTACATGGTAATGTTATATTTTTACAGCAAAACTGTGTGTTCTACAGTTTATGACAGTAAAAGTTAAAGTTTTGTGCTATTCTTTGATTTACAGTAATTAAAAGTGTCTACTACAGTGATACACAATTTACACCCTATTTGTGATGTAATTCGACAGTGTTTTACTGTCATTTCTACAAACATTTTTTACAGTGTACATATACAAGCCATTATTTTTTTATTTATTTTTTGTAAAAATACTTTTTCTCAGTCTTAAATGTACTAACCACCATATCTCTAACAAATATATACTGTAATATTTAATGGTAAAATCTTTAATTTATTTAATATTTATAAAAAATTTTCTTGTCAATTATATGGCAGAACAGCGTTTCTTTTGATGGAAAAACTTTTTATTTTTTACGGTAAAATATGGAATAAAATGGCAATCCTGAACGGGAAATCAACAGTGCTAATATCATTTTACCGTAATATTTTTAAAAAGTTGCACCGTTTTTATTACGGTAAAGTTCTGGCAACCACAGCTGCTGGTTTTTTACCGTAAAAACAACAGTTTTTTTTTACAGTGTATCTACCCACCTATCATTCTGTCTATCACTGAACATGAAGCTTATAAATCGACTGTAAATTCTGTCACCACTGGAGTCTCTTATCATGATTTGTCTGATAAATGCCTAAAGCAGGACAGCAATTTGCTTAATTCGTCTCAGACGTTTACAAAAACAGCTTTCCGCTGGTCGAACTGGATCATTTTCACTCTGCTTCACTATCAGATGCTGATGTTCTCTGTGATTGAATGGCAGCGTGACCTGATGGCTGCAGGGACGCTGAGATAAGAACGAGTTCCCAGGCTGTCTGTCCACTAATGTGTTTGCTGGGAAAATGTCGTAGGACAGTGCAAACTGCAAAACGCCATTTATTCACCTTTCTGAAAACAAACTATAATATACTATAGTCTTTCTCTGTCGCTGTTCCCAGCCTTTGGAACAATTTACACATCAGGCAAGCCTCCTCACTGTCCAGTGAGTCCAGTGAGCCTTAAAATAAATCTTAAAACCCATTTTATTCACTGGCTTTTAACTCAACATGAGCCTTTGTCTTCGTTTTATTTGTTTTTATTTGTTCTTAAAATTAAAATTCATTTTAAAATTGAAATTCATTTTAAAACCCACTTTTATTTACTGTTTTTTGTTTTTACCCAGCATGAAACTCGCTTTGTTTTAGTTGGTTTTGCTTGTTCTTTGTTTTTTATTGTTTTTATTGTTGGTCTGTCCTGCCATGTACAGCACTTTGTATCAGCTAACGCTGTCTTAAAGGGCTCTATAAATAAAGATAAATAAATTTGATTGGATTTCAATCATGCATATTTATTTATAAATATATTCATTTTCCCCACTTGCTGCCCAAATCTTTTCATGAATTATTTACAGTAAACTCATCTTCACTGCAAAAAACATGAAGCTTACCAAGTATTTTCTTCTTATATCTAGCAATAATTATCTTAAGCATCTTGTTTTGGGTATAATTTACCTACTGACCATAGCTTTATGTGCTTATTTTAACAACATGTGTCTTTTTGTAACTAAAATGAGTGAATAACCTCTTCACAGGGATTTCAGTCTTGTGTAAAGACTTCTTTTTAGGATTGACATTGTGAGCTTTTACATGCTTTTTATTCTATTCAGCTGTTGAATATGGTGAGTTTTTACCTAAAATATTGGTTCAAATTGAGAGTTTTAGTTGCATGTAGTTTAAATGCTATTTCAAAAGCATTTTCTACCACCAGTATCTACCCACAGATACTGAAATGAGAAAAAAACATACTCGTTTCAAGTATTTCTGGCTTATTTTAATGTTACCAACGTCAGGCTTTTCAAGCCACAATTGCTCAAAATAAGTATTTTTGGACTTATTTTAAGAAATCATTGTTTTTCCAGTGCCAAGATATTTTTACTTACTTAATAATTTTTACAATTAAATATTTACTTCCTGCACTGGCAGATAATTTGACTTGTTTTAAGCATGTATTTGCTTAATTCTAGTTATTTATTTCTCACGCACTACACAGACTCAGTTTTCTTTTGCTTACAGAGGCTCCATACAGCAGGAATTATCATATTCATGTAGTTAAATTATCTTCATCCCTTAATAATTTTAAGTTCAGACTTAAAGCTGTTAAACCTGTTAAATCAAGACTCCTTATAGTTTCTTTTCCAGTCTAGTTGTCATTGGATCATTATCTCTTATGCTCATACACTCAAATACAATTATTTTACCGTTTTTGATATGAGACAAACAGGACATAGGTATAAAATAAATGCCACAGCAACAGAAAAGCACTAATTCCTTTTTTAGACATTAAATCGAGAAAAGTTTGCCAGATTTTAAAAAAAGATATCCTCTTTAGCAGATATGATGTACCTGATTTTCTCCAAGTGTAATACATTTCCCAGCTCTCAACCACATTTCTATAGCCACATTATTGACCTTATCTGTTTCATTATTCCTGTACGGCTTTATTTGCATGCACCTTAATGTGTGCTGGTGTTTGTCAGACAGATATTATTTCTACTTTCCCATTTGCCTGAGAATCATTAAATGTAAAACACATTTCTTCAGTTCTCCTGTTAGATAATAGAAATCATTTTATGAGTTTATGTCTGTGTGGTGTATAAATCTCCCTATGTGTATTCTGTATTCCCACAGCTTCAAAATGAAATGGGAGATAAAACTTTATGAATCCCAACACGGTCAGTCACATCAGTGGAGAAAAAAAAAAAAAAAAACTCATTTAGTGATGGATTCAGTTCAGAAACATTCAAACTACATTTGTAAAAGCGTTGGTGCTTTTATGCAAATAGGAAGGACTAATGAATGAATCAGTGCTTTTCTGCAGATGAAGTGTGTGTGTGTGTGTGTGTGTGTGTGTGTGTGTGTGTGTGTTGTAACACCCACCAGAGATAACTGCAGTGTGAAGCACCTCACTGATCCTCAGTGTCGCCTGAAGGATTTACCTAATCTAGCCATCCATCACACCAAAGATTCATCTCACCTGTGTGTGTGTGTGTGTGTGTGTGTGTGTGTGTGTGTGTGTGTGTGAAGGGAAGCCATAGAGCCCATATGAGAGGCTGCGATTTATCTGCATTACTCAGTTCCTGGAGCCTGTGTGATTGTGTGATTGTGTGTTTGTGTGTTTGTGTGTAAATGATAATGATACAAATAGTGACATGCAGAGAAAGCTGTCCGTCAGCACAGATCACAGGTTTTATTCTACCTTTAACATCAGTGCCTTTCTATTTTTTAATCCTCATTTCTAGTCTGATGCATCAGATGGTGATCTCGCTATTCTCACATGATCTTGTGATCAGTGGCGGACTCACGCCTCCACGGTTGAAAAAGCGTGCTAAAGTGCCTCTAGAGCGGTTAAAACAAGAGGAAGTGCCTTATTGGCTGCCCTTTACACGTGCAAAAAATGATTTGGTGCCCTCTAGGGTGCCCCTCATACAATAAAGTATGATGATGTGCCCTCTAGAGCAAGAAAATTCTATAACGTGCCTTAATGAGAGCCCTTCTAGTGCCCTTTTTCCTGTTTGGTGCCTCCGTGGTTGAAAAAGTGCGCGAAAGTTCCCTCTAGAGTGGTGAAAATGAGAGAAAGTTCCTTATTGGCTGCCCTTTACACATGAAAAAACTTATTGATTGCCCTCTAGGGTGTCCCTTTATACAATAAATTATGATGATGTGCCCTTTAGAGACATAGTTTAGTCATATATATATATATAGTCATAGTTTGACTGGCTAATTATCATGTAGATTCTTTGTAAATATTAGTTTGCTTAAACTCAAGTAACTTGGCAATAGAGGTTGAGAAAAAATATATATGTTGCGCTAACTTGATAAAATAAGTTCAACCAACATCTTTTTTAAGTTATCATAAGTAATGTTTTCAAGTCCACATAACTTGATAAAGAAAGTAGAGTCGACAAACTGCTTGTTGTATCAATTATGTATTTCATGTTGAGCCAACTTGATTCACTTTTGTAGGAACTTGATAAAATACATTCAACCAACATCTCTTACAGTTAGCTCAAATACTATTTTGTAGTCCAACTAACTTGATAAAGGAAGTTCAGTCAACAGACTACATGTTGCATCAACTCATATTTTGTAGTGTAATAAACTTGACACTATAAATTGACTCAAATTAACTCAGTCAAAGCAACAAGATGACTTGACTTAGTTAAGTTGAGTCAAATAATCTTTTTTTTTACAGTGTAGAGATTCTATAATACGGTATCACCCGACTGTGAATAATGTTATGTGAGGTGTTTGCTCTCATTTAGCTCTCAAAGTGCACAAAATAGATGCATTTTACTTAAAAATGTAAAGATTTTCTCCCAGGGGGGCATGCCCCCGGACCCCCCTAGATGGTTTGCTTCGATACTTTTAACTGTCAGAACCATATCATTAATTACTTTGATCTGGATCTCCTTTTAACTTAATGCTAATATTCATTCATACATGATGCATCAGAGCTTTTGGCGTGCTGGTGGGGTCCTTGTTGTGCAGAATGTGCCCTTTTTATTTTTTCGCCCTTCTAACAGTCTGAGTCCGCCACTGCTTGTGATACATTTGCAGTTAGCAAATTTAAATATTTTAGGTTTTACTTAGAGCCCGATATAAGGTATATGTAGAGCCTGATATATTTAGGCTGAATATGGATATACTGTACAATATATATCCTGATATTTTTATCTCAAAGTGAGAGCAAATGTTCAGTCAAAGTGAAAAAAAATATAATATGTCTCAAGTAGTTTTATTGAAACCTTTTATTTAAGTACCTTAACAGGAGTATTTTCTTTCTTTTTCTTTTCTTTTTTTTTAAAATCAAAGCTCCATAAAGTGCAAATTTCAATAAAAAAATGTCTTAAATAAAAATAACCTATGAAATAAAATAGGCCAATCTTTTTCTGAAATAAATATATTTATATAAGAAAAGAATAACAAACATTACAAAATAACTAAATATGCCAAACCCTAGTAAGGTCATCATTCATATATAAAGAAAGAAAGAAAAAAAGTTGTATATACTATATTGATATATGCAACATGGTCTAATTCCATATCACATTTAAAAATATATTGTTTATTAATATTTTTTATATCAATATATCACCCAGCCCTAGTTTCACTCACAAATATCACTGCACACACAAGTGCTATATAAATAAACTTTACTTACTTACTTACATTTACTGTGGTTATTTGCTCTATTGCTATCTTCTATTTCTTAGATGATATTTCATTTTGAGACACACATTAAAAGTAAATTTAATCTTTAAAGCAGCTATAACCAAAATGTTACACAAACAACATATCAAATGACAATGTTAAAACAATGTGACAGTGTGAAAGTAGATGCTCTTAGTGATAAACCTGCAGAGATTTATCATCCAAACCTGCAGCTCCCATCAGCTTTATGAAGCTTCATAGTGAGTTTCAGCTCATTGTTAAGCTGTCCAACACACACTGATTCACACACACATTCATACTGTTGTTTTAGCTGCACCAGGCAGCTGCTTTCTCAGTGGAAAAAGCTTTTAAAACCCACGATCCACCTGATCAGGACCAAACAGCAGACAGACACAATCAGAGACGAGCTGGTGAACATAATGAACATATAGCAGAATCAGAATCAGAAGCCTTTATTGTCTTTGCACAGGGTAACAAGTACAATGAGATTTGCCATCAACCCGTCCAAAACGTATAAAACACACATACAATATCACAGAGATGAACAGGACAGGAAGACAGAGATGAAGAAAAGAAATACAGCACAACGTGCACTGTAAAATCCAATGTTGCTTGTTTTTATTATATCTAATTATTCATTTTCAATACAAGAGAGATTTGTGCAATAAGTCATTTTAACCTAAAATATTGAGTCAAATAGCAAGATTCATTTGAGTTAACTCCATTTTCTTTGTTGTCTTGACATAAAATTATTTTGCAGCATCGACACTCAAATATTTAAGTTGAAACAACAAGTTGGGTTTAACAGTGTGAGGGGAGGATAGGAGGAAAAAACAATGAAAAAAAACCTCAGCAACATAAGCATAATACACTTCATAAACATGTAAAACTGAGTAAATTCTGGACATAAATTCATCAGATATCCAGCAACGTGACTCCAAATGAAGCTGATGTGTCTCTGCTCACAACTTGTTTCTGCTGCGCCGAAATGGGTTAAAGAAATGTCTGTTTCAGGTTAAACCTTACCACAACCACAATCCACATGTTGTTTGTAACGTTAATAAAACCCAAATCCCAACCACAACATGCATGTTAGGTTGTAGGAATATAATTCTGCTATTTACCTTACTTAAGTTAAAACATACAATTTCCGTGTTTCCTTTAGGGGGAAGAGTGTCCACCGGGAAAGTCTCAGGCCAAGCCCTCTCAAATGTCCGCTCACTCTGCATGTCTCCATTACAAAAAGGTCCCCAGCGGGATTTAGAGACTCTGGAGGTGACGTCTGGTTTTAGATCATGCCGTAATCGCTTAGCGACAGTTTCGACGGTGATCACATACACGACGGATTAAACACGGAGACGCAACTGTGGCCGCCATCGCGTCAGCAGCTGATCATAAACAAACCAGCATGGCTAATTATGCACAGCATCTCCGCTGATCATAAACATAGTGATGGTGAATTAACCAGCATCACTAACTGTGCACAGAGTGTCCGGTGCTTGTTGTAAACAAACAGAGCTCACTAAGTGAACACCTCCTGCAGCAGCAGCACATACACACTGTACTGCTACAGAGCTAACTGTTAGCCTGTTAGCACATACACACTGTACTGCTACAGAGCTCACTGTTAGCCTGTTAGCACATACACACTGTACTGCTACAGAGCTAACTGTTAGCCTGTTAGCAATTTGCAGATTGGACGCTAAGGGGTTAACATCCCCTCCGGCTCTGTGAATGCAGCTGGGAGAGACTGCTGCAGGAGGACTGTGCAGCTTCGACTCGTTCTTACTCTTCTTAACGAGCCTCCGGCCCCCGCAGCTCGTTAAGAAGAGTAAGAACGAGTCTCCAAAAGTCTCCAATAACACCAGAAAAAGTTGCTGGATTTGTCGTAGTGGAAACAGCCTTATTCTAACTTAATTCAATATTCTGAATTGACTTTTTAACTTGAATTTGAACCTCCATTTTAACTAAAGGAGCTGTGCAAAATCTGACAAATGCACGTAATTTTATGCATCTAAAACTCTCTCATCTGTATTAGTCATTGTATCCTATAAGGACATTTATAATAAAGGAATAAAAACATGTTTCCTGGTACGCTAAATGATTGTATCAGCCTGCTATCCTAGAAACAGAAAAACAGCATTTGGTTTAGCTGTTGACAAGTATAAGTTGGGTATTCAGTGTCTTCTTGAAAGGTTGGTTGGTGATTTTTTGACCGAGCCTGATTAAGTTTCGTTGAGGTGTCTGATGCACACACTAGTGGAAAAACTAGTCTTTTGTCAGGAACTCCTAACTTCAAAACAGCAGAAGAGTCAAGGTGAACTGAACTCTGCAGTTCTGCAGCATCATTCCCAAACCAACCCATTAAGTTGTTTACCTCCTGCAGCCTTGGCTCAGCCTGAGAATATCTGGGCTGCTGCAGTTTATAGTTGTTAAAAAAGAGGTACATGCTTTTGTTTTGTTTTTTCTGGTTGTTGCAATGCCGTTGTTTTAACAGTAGTTAATTAAGTGCTGAGGGAATATAACACTGTACAATAGTTTATTGTCGTACTGTTGAAATAAGTCGGAGTGGTCCTTGATCCTTGTTACTGCAGTTACAGTTGTTCCACAGAGAATCCCCTCAGTGGGTTCAGAAGAGGCTTGTGGTTTTACACAAGTTACAGGATGTTTCAAAGTTAGTCATTAGCCTTGGTTTCAGGAGATATCTTAGTCCCAATAACGTCATGAAATATTCTATTAATAATGCTTTCAAATGAAATTGTAAAATGGTTTAAATGACAGCTTTTGGGATATTGCAGATGTTTTTAATGGACTGACATAGTGTCCCAACACCTCAGTGTGTGGCCTGTTGCAGTAATAGCCGTGTTTCCTTTAGGTGGAAGAGTGGCCACCGGGAAAGTCTCAGGCCACGCCCTCTCTAATGTCCGCTCACTCTGTGTGTCTCCATTACAAAAAGGTCCCCATAGGGATTTAGAGACTCTGGAGGTGACGTATGGTTTTAGATCGTCGAGACAGATTAAACACGGGAGATGCAACTGTGGCCGCCGTCGCTAACTGTGCACAAAGTCAGCAGCTGATCATAAACAAAGCAGCATGGCTAATTATGCACAGCGTCTCCGCTGATCATAAACATTGTGATGGTGAATTAACCGGCATCACTAACTGTGAACAAAGTGTCCGGTGCTTGTTGTAAACAGACAGAGATCGCTAAGTGAACACCTCCTGCAGCAGCAGCACATACACACTGTACTGCTACAGAGCTAACTGTTAGCCTGTTAGCACATACACACTGTACTGCTACAGAGCTAACTGTTAGCCTCTTTGCAATTTGCAGACTGGACGCTAAGGGGTTAACATCCCCTCCGGCTCTGCAGCTGGGAGAGACTGCTGCAGGAGGACTGTGCCGATTCAACACGTTCTTACTCTTCTTAACGAGCCTCCAGCCCCCGTGGCTCGTTAAGAAGAGTAAGAACGAGTCTCCAAAAGTCTCCAATAACACCAGAAAAAGTCGCTGGATTTGTCGCCAGTCGCTTTTTTTGAAAAATAGTCGCTAAAGGGGTCTGAAAAGTCGCTAAATATAGCAACAAAGTAGCTAAGTTGGCAACACTGCTTGTCTGCTTTTACAAATGGCGCGTGTTGCTGTGGCGTCGAGTACTACATCACATCCTGCTTAGTGTTCTATCCAATCAGCAACCAGGCTTTTTTCAGGGGAGAACAACGGCCCTGCTCTTCTACAGGGACGAAAAAAGTCCCAACAAAAGACCCTCACGGCGGCTCATAAATTAGGGGCTCATTCCGGGTATTGGGTTGTCGTGGAAACATGCATGCGTGTATATAACAATAAAATACTATGATACCTGCTACTAAACAAGCATGGTCTTTACATTTCCAATAACCAGATTGCAGTCCATTTTAGGAGCATATGTCATTGACTTCAATCCTATAGTTAGTAATCTGCTGCACATTTTTACTTTCATTAAATATATATGTATTGTTTTGCATGTCAGTAAGGGCAGTTTGGAGTATTCAATCCAGGAAAATTGAATATGAGACTTCCTTAATAATTTTAGGTTTTTATTTCAATGCAATTGGAATTAACTGACTGAAAACTGATTGAAATGGCCAGTCAGGGTTTTTAATGGTGGTGTCCAGTCTGCAATAAATGACTATTAAGAAGTGTTCACCATTAGTAACCCAAAACATGTACAATGTACAATGTTTTTTGACAAGAATTTGCATATTTGAACTCACAGGGAAAACTAATCTCCACAGCACCATTGAGTCAATAACCTGTAGTCTATATTTCAATATCGGTTGTTTTGCCTTTTCATAAAGTCTTGTTTCTTTAATAAAATATCAGTTTTGGTGCATACATTTACATAATTCACTCTGGACAGTTATATGACTGTTGCTGTGCTTTGTTTTAACCTTTCAAGGCTTTTTTCATCGCTGCCAGAAACGTAACAAGTGCAGAAAACACATTGGCTTTGTTAATTCTCATTAACTGATGCTTATCTTATCTGATCCTTACGTTTACATTGTAGTCATTTCTGCTGACTCTTGTATATCGAGCAGACGGGATCAATGTCTAAGCCAAGGACACACAGCAGCAAACACCTTTTGATTTATCTTTCTTGTAACTCAGCGTCCCTTTAATCCAGGAATCAGAATGGACAGAGGGCAGCCACTAACCACTTTCCACCTCTCTGCTGTATTTGTGTGTTGGAGTGTGTGTGTGTATGTCTGTGTGCACATTTGTGTGTGTGTGTGTGTGTGGCTACATCCTTCTTTTTCCCTGTTTTGTGCGTGCGTGTGTGTATTTGTCTTTATGTGTGTGTGTGTTTTTGGTTAGAAGCTCTGCGGGGGGTGACCATGGTGGAGCTGGTGAAGAAGGAAGGCAGCACGCTGGGCCTCACCATCTCAGGAGGAACGGACAAGGACGGGAAACCGCGGGTATCGAATCTACGGCCAGGAGGACTGGCAGCAAGGTGGGTGCAGTACACTGTAAAAAAAAGAAGTTGTTTTTTAAGGTAAAAAAACGACAGTTGTGCAATGCAAAAAAGCCAACTTGTATTTTTGGCCTAAAACAGTGATTTAAGTTGGTAAAACTTGGAAATATAAATTATTGATATTTAAGGCAATAATGTAAGTTAGCACAACAAAGGAAGCCAGTTGTCTGCTCAAAAACAAGTTGGTGAGTTGTTGTTACTTATATCTTTAAGTTGGGGTTCACAACAAGGGACAATAGTTCTGATAACTCTTATTTCTTTGTTGGGAAATTCGGTCATTAGCGAAAGCTAGCGGCTAACTGATGCTAGCGGCTAACTGATGCTAGCAGCTAACTGATGCTAGCGGCTAACTAATGCTAGCAGCTAACTGATGCTAGCAGCTAACTGATGCTAGCGGCGCTGCTTGTTACAGCTACAAGAGTAGCCATTAGCGTATCAATGCTAACTCAAAGTTGTGGTCGAAACATTAGCTGACATTTCATAGCGGCGTTACAATCGTGCCAATTCAGCACATTGTAGAAGTTAGCAGAAGTAAGGATTAAAAGTTATTACAATGTAAAATTATAAGTTAGTACAACTTACAGTTGAGTTGACAAATATCTGAATTCAGAGTTGAGCAAACTCAAAACCAAAACTATTTATAAATATTTAGTTTAATTGTCCAACTTAAATTTTTATCGAAGTTTGTTGCCTTGAAATTTTGAGTTCACCCAACTTTTCTTTTTTTGCAGTGTGGTTGCAAGAACTTTACAACTTTTGTGTAATTTAGTACATTTAACAGTGAGAAAAAGTATTTTTACAAAAACTAATATCACAGTATTACATATTACAGTATGTTTTCTTTGCAATGAAAAATGTAAAAAAATACTGTTTTGGCTCATATATATAGTATATTAAAGTATATTTGTTGCTACAAACATGGTGCCAGTGTATAGTATTTACAGTGGAGTAATGTATTAAAAAAAATGTTAAAAGTTAAAAATACTGTAAAAAAAACCCCAAATACTGTGAAAAAATAAAAAAAAACATTTTTCCATCAAAAGAAACGCTGTTTTGCCATATAATTGACAAGAAAATACTTTATAAATGCTGCAGATATGGTGTTTAGTACATTTAACAGTGAGAAAAAGTATTTTTACGAAAACAAATGCAAAAATTACAGTGATGCTTGTATATTACAGTATATTTTGTTGTAAACACGGTGCCAGTGAATTTTACAGTGGAGTAATGTATTTTTTTTTAAACTGTAGAAATACTGTTTTGGCTGATATATACATTTATGGTGTTTCAGTGTTACTGAAACTGAATTAACCCATTTATCATTTTACGGCCTCTTTTACTGTCATGGTTTAGCAGTTTTTCGCCGTAAAATCTACAGACATTATTTTACAGTGTACTGAGAGTTATGCATGCACCCAATTTGGACATTATCTCTTTATTGAATGAACTTCTCTATGTTTTCACCCCTGTTCTGTGCAGGAGTGACCAGCTAAATGTGGGCGATTACATCAAGTCGGTGAACGGCATCAATCTGACCAAACTGCGGCATGAAGAGATCATCAGCCTGCTGAAGAACGTAGGAGAAAGAGTTCTGCTGGAGGTGGAGTATGAGCTGCCCCCTACAGGTACAGATTAGTCTGGCTCCCTACATAAATATTAACATGGCTTTAAAGCTGACTCTGACATTAGCACAGTTTGAAAACTTTCGCCTATCAGCAGAAAAGAAGGCTGATTCTGCAAAAACCCTAGAATACATGTAAGAATGGGTTGGGGTTTTTTTTTACATGCAAATATTTTTAAAATCCTACATTACATGTGCATAGTGACGATGAGATTGTTAAAGCCATGATAACAAAAAAAAAATACTTATGGTAAGAGGGCCTGTAGAACCTGATAATGTAATAACCCTGATAATGTAATAAAAATCTGCACTTGAGTCCATTGAAAATGTAATAAAACCTGATAATGTAATAACTTCCTGATAAGTTTAGAGAAGATTAGACAAAATTTGTGATATGAGAGGCCTTTTAAAGGTTTTTGATCAAATCAAAGATGGTGGAAAATCCAATATGGCCGAAAACCACCATTGAGGATGCATTGAGCTGGGATTGGCCCCAGAAGGGTTCCAGTGATACCTCGTTTGTGAAAAATGGATGAACGGGTCAAAAGTTAATAAAACTCTTGAGCTAGAGTTGCCTACACAGTAAATACACATTAGCCAATAGGAATGCACCCAGAGAAACCCGCCCACACGTGAAATTTGTGCCAGAACCGCAAGCAAAAAGGCTGCAAACACAAAGACAGAATCGCAAAAGCAAAACCAGCAGCAAACAAACAAAAAAAAAAGTTATTCAAAAAGTTTTTAATTATTTGATATTTTGGTTAATATTTTTTGTTTGAACAATTTGGCACAAATCTAACTCCATATAAACTGCTATGTAGGGTTTCCTCTCCTGAAAATTATTATTATTTATTTTCCAAACAGTCTCATTGTAACCTGCAGCAACATGGACACACCAGCATCTTTCCTCTCTTATATCGCTGTGCCATTTTCAGTCAGAATGCCTGTTACAGTTCGTCTCAGTCGCTTTTAAGAGATAAACTAAGGATTTTAAGCAAGTTTCAGGCTTTTGCAGGTAATCCACACTGCAATGCTACGATTTGAGAAAGTGAAAAACTGTAATACAAATAGCACATATGTAGTAGTTAAAGCTTGACGAGCTCATTATCTGATTGGAACACCAACTGTTCTTTCATATTTATGCAATTTTATTCTATTCTCCTGCATTTAAAGATAATAGAAGTGTATCAGTAGCCACGGTAACAACAGAAATGGGGATCATACTGTAGGCACCCTGAAGCAATTCAAAGTAAAAGTATATGTTTCTTATAGTCTTGTAATTGTATCTCATTATATTAGGGTAATTATTCATATTTTTTTCTGTATTAATCGTTACGCTCCATTATCATGATGTAAATTTATTGTAAGTGAACAAAACTTTAATTGCAGCTGATTATAGAGCAGAAATACTTAACAGCTGCAGCATCATTTTTTGTCATTAAAACGTATAAATTACCTCTTTCTCTCTCTTTCTCTCTCTCTCTCTCTCTCTCTCCCTATATCTCCCCCTTCTCAAAGCACCAGACAGCACCTCAGGGGTTATATCAAAGACAATCGACATCTGTTTGCACAAAGAGGGGAGCAGCTTTGGTTTCGTCATGAGAGGTAACCACCAAACGACTCTTTAAACTAGTGATTCCCAACAGGGGGGGCCCGACCCCCCCAGGGGGTCGCCAAAGATCCACGGGGGGTCGTGAAGCCCTCTCGATTTTAAGGGATGTAATAAATCTAATGCGTTAAATATAGATGAGTCAGCATTTAATTCATTAGTGGGACAAAAACAACTAAATAAGGGCTACATTAAACGTTTATTCATTTATTTAAATGGAAAAATCACTATAGAAAAGAATAAAAATAAAGGCTATATCACGAGAATAAGGACATGTGTAACATCCCTCCTGCAGTATACACAGGTAACCTCACCTAGCGGTAACCTCACCTAGAGGTAACCTCGCCTAGCGGTAACCTCGCCTAGCGGTAACCTCGCCTAGCGGTAACCTCACCTAGCGGTAACCTCGCCTAGCGGTAACCTCACCTAGCGGTAACCTCACCTAGCGGTAACCTCACCTAGCGGTAACCTCGCCTAGCGGTAACCTCACCTAGCGGTAACCTCACCTAGCGGTAACCTCACCTCATGGTAACCTCACCTAGCGGTAACCTCACCTAGCGGTAACCTCACCTAGCGGTAACCTCACCTCATGGTAACCTCACCTAGCAGTAACCTCACCTAGCTGTAACCTCACCTAGCGGTAACCTCACCTAGCTGTAACCTCACCTAGCGGTAACCTCACCTAGCGGTAACCTCACCTAGCAGTAACCTCACCTAGCTGTAACCTCACCTAGCGGTAACCTCACCTAGCTGTAACCTCACCTAGCGGTAACCTCACCTAGCAGTAACCTCACCTAGTGGTAACCTCACCTAGCGGTAACCTCACCTAGCTGTAACCTCACCCAGCAGTAACCTCACCTAGCGGTAACCTCACCTAGTGGTAACCTCACCTAGCGGTAACCTCACCTAGTGGTAACCTCACCTAGTGGTAACCTCACCTAGCGGTAACCTCGCCTAGCGGTAACCTCACCTAGTGGTAACCTCACCTCGTGGTAACCTCACCTAGAGGTAACCTCACCTAGCTGTAACCTCACCCAGCAGTAACCTCACCTATCGGTAACCTCACCTCATGGTAACCTCACCTCATGGTAACCTCACCTAGTGGTAACCTCACCTAGTGGTAACCTCACCAAGCGGTAACCTCACCTAGCGGTAACCTCACCTAACAACAGAAACACAGAGCTAATGGAAAAATGGCGAAGCGTCAGGGAGACGAAAATGCTGAATATCTCAAAAATAAAAAGAGAGGGTACCATGAAAGTCAAATTGAGTTCGGCTTCATAGAAGCAATGGACAATGGGTTACCTCAAGAAAAAGGTTGGGAACCACTGCTTTAGAGAACTACATGAGTGACTGTGATTGACATGGCACCATGCTGACATGTTGGCACAGTATGAAAAGACTTTTATAGTACTACTAGTTTTTCTACATTATGAATTCACAATTGTCTTGTAAATTAACAGTAAAATACTGGCAGCAGGGTTACCAGCATTCTACTGTTAATTTTACAGTTCCCTGTTATTTACTTTACAGTATGTTACTGTGATTCAGTTCAGTTCAGTTCAGTTCAGTTCAGCTTTTTTTATTTCGAACATGTGCGAGTAACACCACAAAAAGAAACAAATCCAATGAGAATAATCAAAACAGAAAATAGCAATAGTCAAAACAAAAGCTATCATGTGAACGCAACATGTCCGCAAAGGAGCAGGATGAAGCATATGCTTATTTAAACCTACCCCTTCTCCACTGCTCAATTAACACATTTTTTTTCCTAAACATACATATTTACAAAAAAAATTGAAAATAAATAGATTAAATGAACAAATACATAAATAATTTATCATTTATGAAAACATATGTCCATAAACATATGTCATTTATGTAAAGTATGAATAGTTTTGGACCTAATACTGACCCCTGTGAGACGCCACAAGCGATGTCCAAGCATGATGAAGAATGGCCCCCCAACTTTGTGAAGTTGGAGGGAATGTTTTAGCCTAGGGACGCTGGTTAATGGTTGTAAAAGTGAGAAACATGAAAATGCAGTCTCTTTTTCTGATCTCAGTCATGTTATATAAGGATTAAATTGTTCTGTGGACATTTTCAACCATCCTTTACACACCAGTGAGCCCACATCATGCTAGGAGCAGCTGGCAGCACATTACTGCACCTGGGGAGCAATGATAATAATGTAACCTGTTACTTGACCTGTCAGTCCTGGGATCCAAACCAGCAACCCCCCAGATACAAGCCTGGTTCTCTAACCTCTAGGCCACAGACTGACACACTTAACCCTTTGATGCATAACATGGGTCTCATTCATTCCCTATGTTATTTAATGCTGCTGTGTGTTTCTGTGCTCTATCTTTTGATATCAACTTATTTTATGATTGAATATTCCAAGTATTCTTTAAATATCTTGTTTTTGATAACAACAGATCATTATTTCCATTTTGCTTCTCATACTTTAAGGAGAAAAAAAGGTTTTGTATTATCACACAGCTAACTACTTGATAAAGTAGCTTGCTAAGCTAACTACTTAGCCAAGAAGTTAGCTAAGTAGTTAGCTTAGCAAGCTACTTAGCTAAATACTTAGCCAAGAAGTTAGCTAAGTAGTTAGCTTAGCAAGCTACTTAGCTAAATACTTAGCCAAGGAGTTAGCTAAGTAGTTAGCTTAGCAAGCTACTAAGCTAAATACTTAGCCAAGAAGTTAGCTAAGTAGTTAGCTTAGCAAGCTACTTAGCTAAATACTTAGCCAAGAAGTTAGCTAAGTAGTTAGCTTAGCAAGCTACTTAGCTAAATACTTAGCCAAGAAGTTAGCTAAGTAGTTAGCTTAGCAAGCTACTTAGCTAAATACTTAGCCAAGAAGTTAGCTAAGTAGTTAGCTTAGCAAGCTACTTAGCTAAATACTTAGCCAAGAAGTTAGCTAAGTAGTTAGCTTAGCAAGCTACTTAGCTAAATACTTAGCCAAGAAGTTAGCTAAGTAGTTAGCTTAGCAAGCTACTTAGCTAAATACTTAGCCAAGAAGTTAGCTAAGTAGTTAGCTTAGCAAGCTACTTAGCTAAATACTTAGCCAAGAAGTTAGCTAAGTAGTTAGCTTAGCAAGCTACTTAGCTAAATACTTAGCCAAGAAGTTAGCTAAGTATTTAGCTTAGCAAACTACTTAGCTAAAAAATGGATATGGGTCATTTTTGACCCATGTTGTGCATTAAAAGAGTAGTGACACAAAAGGGGATTTTGTTAAAAAAAAAAACAATAAAGGGAAATATAAAATTAGGATATAAACCTGAAATACTGAATGATGAAAATAATTTATTGCAAAGATATAGAACATAAAAACTCTGTCGGGTCACTTTAGACCCATGTTGTGCATCAAAGGGTTAAATAAGGAATGCTCCAGCAGTTTAACTGTTGAATCACATTAAGTACAAACAGTATATACTCTAAATTCCTGCTGACTATTTCTAAAGCAAAATAAGATTTTAATAGATTCTCTTTGTTTGGTTATTTTCACTGTTATTGTGAAAATCTACTTGTGTTTATGTTTATTCCTGAAACAGGTAACCTAGCTGTAAGAGTCCAGTGTTTAGTGCAATCACCTTTACCTTTACTGTGTGCTCCTCCTGCAGGTGGGACCCATGAGGACTGGCACAAGTCACGCCCCCTAGTGGTCACTTACGTCAGGCCAGGAGGTCCTGCAGACAGGTAGCGCTGACCGCATGCAACTACAAACAAATATGCAACCACACGCCACATGCAAAACACAATATACACTGCAAAAATGGTGTTTAGTCTAAAAACCAGATAAAACAGTAAATCTGAGGGAAATGATCTTGCTGCATGGACAGATAATTTACCTTGACAAGATTTCTTAAATTAAGATTATTAAATCTAGAAATAAGCATGTTGAATGCTTAAAATAAGAAATTAACTCTTAAAACAAGATAAATTATCTAACACTTGTAAATCTAAAGTTTTTTTTTTATCTTGGTAAGAAACAAATCATTGTCAGGTCACTCTGCTCGGGCCAGTTCATCGCTGCTGGCAGCTTTAATTTATCTCTTTTGTACATTTTTTGACACAAAAAAAGACACAAAAAAAAAGACACAAAAAAGACACACAAAAAGACGTAAAATGACATGACAAAACACCAAAAAAAAGGACACAAAAGATGTAAAATCACAAAAAATGACACAAAAAGACAAAAAGAAACACCAAAAAAAATACACAACATTTTTTTTATCTTGGTAAGAAACAAATAATTCTGCTTGCAGCTTTAATTTATCTCTTTTGTACATTTTTTGACCCAAAAAAGACACAAAAAGACACAAAAAAGACGAAAAAAAAGTTGGAAAAAGGACACAAGAAAAGATTTAAAAAAAAGACAAAAAAAAAGACAAAAAATGACCAAACAAAGACCCAAAAAGACGTAAAATGACCAAAAAAGACATAAAAAGACAAAAAACACCAAAAAAGACACAAATTTATTTTTATCTTGGTAAGAAACAAATAATCATCAGGTCACTCTGTTCGGGCCAGTTTATCGCTGCTTGCAGCTTTAATTTATCTTGTTTTAAGAGTTAATTCCTTATTTTAAGCGTTCAACATGCTTATTTCTAGATTTAATAATCTTAATTTAATAAATCTTGTCAAGGTAAATTATCTGTCCATGCAGCAAGATCATTTCCCTCAGATTTAGTGTTTTTATCTGGTTTTTAGACTAAACACCTTTTTTGCAGTCTAGATATATACGAGCAAACATATGCACGTCTTTTTCGGGGTGAAAAGGGCAACGAAGTGTTGTCGAGGAAAAAATAAAAGCCAGACGAGTTTAAACTAAGATGGGCGCCGCTCGGCCAGTTCCAGTCAGGAGATTTGTCTGCTCCTTCATGTGAATAAAGCCGAAGGATAACGGTGTCATTTCCTGTCAGCGTCACTGGTATGTTGACAGTTATGTGTTACTCATAGCTGCAGCAGCATGAATCACCTCGTATCCTTTTAATGTTGTCATCATGTGTCTGTCTCAGTCTTCATGTTTAAGTAATAATCCATGACATTTCCATATAAATGTCAGCTCTGCCACTGTTTAACTGATGCAACAGTGACCAGCACTGATTCAACGTCTGCACATCTTGTTTCACATTTAGCCAGTTCAGAATCCTCCTGGGAAGAAAAATTACTTTTTTACATTTTCTGATTGCATGCATATAAGGCATGGAGTCTCAAACTCGCAGCCTGTGGGCCAGTTGTGGCCCTTGTGACGATATTTTGTGGCCCCCACCTTGATATGAAAGTTTAATGTGAGTTTTATATGAATGGAACTTTACCGTGTTGTGTGTGGAAGGTCCCTTTATTTACTTTTTTTTTGGTAATTTTTGTCTCTTTTTTTAAAATAATTTTGTGTCTTTTTTGGTGATTTTGTGTCTTTTTTAAATAATTTTGTGTCTTTTTTTGGTAATTTTGTGTCTTTTTTAAATAATTTTGTGTCTGTTTTGGTAATTTTGTTTCTTTTTTTAGTAATTTTGTGTCTTTTTTTAATAATTGTGTGTCTTTTTTTGGTAATTTTGTGTCTTTTTTTAATAATTGTGTGTCTTTCTTTGGTAATTTTGTGTCTTTTTTTGGTAATTTTGTGTCTTTTTTAAATAATTTGTGTCTGTTTTGGTTATTTTGTTTCTTTTTTTAGTAATTTTGTGTTTTTTTTTAAATAATTTTGTGTCTTTTTTGGTAATTTTGTGTCTTTTTTTGGGGTAATTTTGTGTCTTTTTTTAATAATTTTGTGTCTTTTTTGGTCATTTTGATACTGCCTCCAGTGGCCCACAGGTAATTTCAGTTTGAGACCCCTGATATAAGGTGTGTTTATGCACTGAATTTGCACTGAAGTTTCAGTTTCAATTTGTGGAAGAAGAAGTTTATTAAGAGCTCATGCTTACATCATGCATGTAAAGAGTTATAATAAAACATTTCAAAATGCAACTCGGTTAAATGAAAGTCTGTTGGTCCAGTCATAGCAGTTTTCTTAAAATCTCGTCTTGTTCTCGTGAACCTAATATCGTGTCTGGTCTCGTGAGCTGAGAGTATCGTCACACTCCTGTCTAGCAGTGTAGAAAAACAAAGTGTAACCTTCTCTGATCACTCAGCAGCTTCAGTCGCTTGATGCTGGAGTTTAGAAGTGGCAGATGCTATTTTTATTCTAGTAGCAAAAGAATTGCATGCAGCAATGAATTAGGACATGTGCAGAATAACTGCATGGAACTAAACAGTTATATAACATTTTTATCTTAGTAAGAAACTAATAATCATCAGGTCACTCTGCTCGGGCCAGTTCATCACTGCTGGCAGCTTTAATTTATCTCTTTTGTACTTTTTTTGACCAAAAAAAGACACAAAACCCCCAAAAAGACACAAAATGACCAAATAAATACACAAAATGACCAAATAAATACACAAAATGACCAAAAAAGACACAAGAAAGACCAAAAAAGACACAAAAAAAGACGAAAAAATACCAAAAAAAGACACAAAAAAGTACAAAAAAATACACAGAAAAAGACACAAAATTATGAAAAAAGACACAAAAAAAGACAAAAAAGACACAGACCAAAAAAATGACACAAAACCCCCCAAAAAGACACAAAAAGACACAAAAAAGACCAAAAAAGACACAAAATGACCAAAAAAAGACACAAAAAGACACGAAAAAGACTAAAAAAGACACAAAAAAGACGAAAAAAGGCAAAAAAAATACACAGAAAAAGACACAAAAAATACCAAAAAAAGACACAAAATGACCAAAAAAGACAAAAAAAACACCCAAAAAAGACACATTTAAAAAATTCTTATTTTAAGCATTCAACATGGTTATTTCTAGATTTAATCATCTTAATTTAAGAAATCTTGTCAAGGTAAATTATCTGTCCATGCAGCAAGATCATTTCCCTCAGATTTAGTGTTTTTATCTGGTTTTTAGACACACCTTTTTTTTTTCAGTCGGTTGATGCTGGAGTTTAGAAGTGGCAGATGCTATTTTTATTCTAGTAGCAAAAGAATTGCATGCAGCAATGAATTAGGACATGTGCAGAATAACTGCATGGAACCAAGCAGTTATATAACATTTTTTATAGAATAAGAGAAGGAGCCTTTGTAGGAAATCTTTGACACATTTTTAGGGCTGGTGAAAGGACTCTTTCATTGTGTGATAATATATATTTTCAAAATTGATTGCAGATCAAATACAACTATTGGTTTTGCATTTTGCATTATTCATTCCTTCCAGTCCGTCCTGCACAGGTTCACACACAGCGACCGAGATTAAATTCTCAAATACTATTGAGTTATTTTGCCCAGAAGCTCATCTAACACCATTCTAAAGAAAATCATCTTGAAAATGTGGGTCAGTCGAGGGGAAACGAATGAGATATTCATGCTGCTTTATATCCCATTTATATGCCAATTGGAGAAAACTTAATCCACAGCACCATACAGTCCCAGGAGTGCCTACATTTTTAGCATTACCCAGTGGGAATTAAAGCGGCAACTCCCAAAGTGTTAGAGCCTCGCTGTTTCATGCAGGATCACAAAGAAACTGCTTTAACTGCATCATCGTACGCACAGAAGAGAAGACGGAGAGCCTGCAGGTCTTAAAACAGGCTAAATGTCAGTGAAGTCCTTAAGACTTTAGTTTCAAATAACAACTTATAACTTTTAAGCGGAAGTCTACTCTGCTCGGGCCCGTTCATCGCTGCTTGCAGCTTTAATTGATCTCTTTTGTACATTTTTTGTACATTGTACAACAAAAAGACACAAAAAAGACCAAAAAAATACACAAAATGACAAAAAAAAGACACAGAATAACCAAAAAAGACATAAAATTACTTATAAAAAAGACACAAAATGACCAAAAAAGAAATAAAATTACTAAAAAAAGACACAAAATGACTGAAAAAAAAACTAAATTACTTAAAAAAGACACAAAATGACAAAAAAAATACACAGAATTACGAAAAAAGACACAAAATTTATAAAAAAAAAAAAAAAAAAGAAAAGAAAAAGACACAAAATTATTTTATAAAGACACAATTATTTTACAAAAAGACACAGAATTACCAAAAAAAAACCACAAAATTACAAAAAAGACACAAAATTACCAATAAAGTAATTAAAGGGACCTTCCACACACAACAAGGTAAAGTGCCATTCATATAAAACTCACATTAAACTTTCATATCAAGGTGGGGGCCACAAAATATCGTCACCAGGGCCGCGAGTTTGAGACCCATGGTTTAGAAAAAAAATCTGCAAGAAACAGTCGTACAAACAGAGTTATTCTTCAGTGACAGAACTTGACTATGACGGCATATTAGGGCCAAGTATGAATAAAAATAATTACATTTACTAGATTAAAGTGGCAAATTTGAGATTTTTTTGTCACAAATTTGAGATTTTGTCATCATAAATTTCTAACTTTTTTATCGGTAATTTGAGATTTTTTTGTCACAAATTTGAGATTTTGTCATCATAAATTTCTAACTTTTTTATCGGTAATTTGAGATTTTTTGTCACAAATTTGAGATTTTGTTATCATAAATTTCTAACTTTTTTACCATTGATTTGAGATTTTTTGGTCACAAATTTGAGATTTTGTTATCATAAATTTGTAACTTTTTTACTGTTAATTTGAGATTTTTTGGTCACAAATTTGAGATTTTGTTATTGTAAATTCGTAACTTTTTTTACCGTTAATTTGAGATTTTTTGGTCATAAATTTGCAACTTTTTTCTCAAAGTATGGCCCCCCCTCCTCCGGGTCTGTATGTTTTTTCTTTTTTACACATTCTGGCTGTATGTAATATCCTCCAATATTCTCTAGGGTTGAGATTTATAATTTAGTATTTCAATGAGTGTCCTATTAAGGGTTAAAATACTGATCAAACAGGCATCAGATTTTTATTTTTCGTCCCTCAGAACCAAATATTCAACATGTTAAATCAGAGTTTAGCCTCCAGCTTTTTTTTATTGAGGATAAAAAACAGCGTTGTTGCTCTGCCACCTGCCACAGAGATCCAAAGGCAGATTAATTCTGGCCTTAATAAAGTCTTTTTGGTCTGAGCTTAGGTTGCATCATGTTTGTTAAAAAGCTTCGGGGCTTTCTGGCTTCATACTTTACAACTTGTGGCTGCGATGATGACAGCTCTGTGTTACTCACACTCACATCATGCAGAAAGCATCTATCAGCTATGCAGCTAATGCAGCCTTTAGTATGGTAAAATAAAGTCAAAATGCTGCATATCCATTTATGGGGAAATAAATAATGGCCTGAAATGTGCCGTTGAGTGCCTTTAGAATATTAAGCATCTAGTCCGTGGATGTTTTTTTGTCAACCAGGGCCTTTATTTTGAAAATTACCATAATTTAAATGAAGCCAGACCACATGGTGTGATGTTTACTCTAGGGAGTCTTGGGCTATTTTGTCCATTTTTTAATCCTTTTCATGTCTTTTTGTGTCTTTTTTGGTCATTTTGTGTCTTTTTTGGTCATTTTCTTTCATTTTGTGTCTTTTCTGGTAATTTTGTGTCTTTTTTGGTCGTTTTGTGTCTTTTTTTTTTAACATTCTTATTTATAGGCAATTCATACACTCTAAAAAAATTACACTGGCTCAACTTAAAAAAAATGTTGTAACAATTTGCATTTATCTTTTTAAGTCATTCCAACTTTTTTTTGGAAGTTTTGTCTTTTTTTTGTAATTTTGTGTCTTTTTTAGTCATTTTGTGTCTTTTTTTAGTCATTTTGTGTCTTTTTTGGTCATTTTATGTCTTTTTTTAGTCATTTTGTGTCTTTTTTGGTCATTTTGTGTCTTTTTTGTCATTTTGTGTCGTTTTTGATCATTTTGTGTCTTGTTTTAGTCATTTTGTGTTTGTTTTTTAGTCATTTGTGTCTTTTTTTGGTCATTTTGTGTCTTTTTTTGTCATTTTGTGTCTTTTTTACTGCAGAGCGTTAAGCATCTAGTCCGTGGAAGTGTTTTTGTCAACCAATTACTATAATTTAAATGAAACCAGATCACATGGCGTGATGTTAAATCTTGATATTCTGTAGTGTGAAGCCGAGCAGTACATTCTGTCATCTTAGTGATGTTTCCACTGCGTCTGTCCTCCATGTGAACTTGAGGAGAGATGACTACTGTAAGTCTCAGACAGATGAGAGCAGAGAGAAGAGGAGGATGAGATCAGAAAGACGGAGACTAGTGGGTGTCGGAGTAGAAAGAGGCTTGGACCAAGTAGGACAGCAGGGAAGAGAGATGAAGAAATAAGAGATTTGAAAAGGAAAACGATGTGGGGAAACTCAGGACTGAAGAAAGAAGAGTGAGTTAGAAGGAAGCTTTTTCAGAAAGAGATGCAAGAGGGATTTAAAGAAGTGCAGAGCATTAGAAAGGAGATGTTTGATTGTTTCTTTAGAAACCTAAGGGTGACATCAAGGAGACTACGGCCATGTTTTATACACTCTATGTGCTGTATCCCAAAGTCAAGGAAGGATCCTCAAACAGCTGAATGTGAAGGATTCTACGTTATCCACAGCTGAAGGACTGTCCCAATGTTTTAGGATCCTCCAGAGCAGTAGTTCTCAACCTTTTTGAGTCGCGACACCCAATTTAACATGCATGTTGTCCGCCACCCCCGCTCACTGAACAGAATTTCACACACACAGTTCAGATCACCCAAAAAAGAAACAAAATGACCACAAAAAGACACAAAATGACTAAAAAATGACTAAAAAAATGACACAAAATGACCAAAACAAGACACAAAATTACCAAAAAGACACAAATTACCAAAAAAGACACAAAATGACCAAAAAAGACACAAAATGACCAAAAAAAGACACAAAATGACCCAAAAAAGAAACAAAATGACCAAAATAGAAACAAATTGACAAAAAAAGACACAAAATGACCAAAAAAAGACACAAAATTACTAAAAGAAACACAAAATTACAAAAAAATACATTAAAAGTCAAGCAAAACATATGCACAAACAAATGCCAGAATATTTAGCTAAAAGATAATAAAGGTCATCTTGATACATTAACACTTAAGTCGCTAAAGTTATTGTTAATTAATTTATATGCAAGTGAAAAGTATACATAGCTATGCCATTCAAAACGTGATACATTTGTTTACTGTGTTAACAGACCGACAGTCCGCTATTATCTGTTATTGTTAGTTATAGATAACTGTTATTGTACTGTAAAATTGAAAAAAATCACAGAACACATTTTCATGGTGAGTTCTGCTCCGCTGCTTTTATGAAATTGAGTAGAGGGAAAATCCAGCCAGGATCAGTGAAATATTCAGGTTTAATCCACTTTGTGGCTTTTACTTGCTAAATCGTGGAGATTCAACTTTAAAGCATCTTCTTCTATTTCCACTAATATGTAGCAGAGTGCTGATGCCAAAGACACATCATGTCTGGACTGGTTTTGAAATTGCTGCACACTGAAGGCTGCTCCAAATGTGTGTTATTACAGTGATAGGAAGGATTCTGGCCTCTGAAGGAAGGATCCTACCAAGGAAGGATCCTTGACTTTGGGCTACAGCCTTTTCTCTTTACAGATTTTTTTTCACAATTTTTTTTTAGGTTTCATGTGTTCCGAAGTTTTGTCTTTTCAGTTCTCTTTTCTAATCTCTGTATTTTAACATCTGATGTCATGTTTTTGCCCGGTTTTGTGTGTGTGTGTGTGTGTGTGTGTGTGTGTGTGTGTGTGTGTGTGTGTTCAGAGAGGGAACACTGCGTCCCGGTGATCGTCTCCTCAGCGTTGATGGCGTGCCGCTGCACAACACCAACCACAGCGACGCCCTCAGCGTGTTGGCTCAGTGCGGCCAGGAAGCCCTGTTCCAGATAGAGTATGACGTCACTATCATGGGTGAGACACACACACACACACACACACACACACACACACACACACATTCTGGTACTTCTATCTTTGTGAGGACCCTCATTGGAACAGTGAATTCCCTACCAAGGTTATAATAGTTTTGGATTTTTCATCAGTTTTAGTTTTAATTAGTTTTTAGAGTGAGTTTGCTAGTTTTAGTTTAGTATCTATTTTTTTTTTAAATGCTTTTGTTTTAGTTTGGTTTTTATTCATTTTAGTTTTTTGTAATGGGGTATTTGTTGGGTGGGAGATTAAAAGAGGTCACAGTAAATTTTGCCTTTATTTCCTTTGTCTGATCCATCTTCATTATGTACGAAAAAAGTTGACAAAGACGAAAACGAAGGACATTTTCACTATAATTTTAGTTAGTTTTGTAACCACACAATACAGTTTCAGTTAATTATCATTATCATGTAACCTTTAACCCTTAAAACAAAGTCTGAAATCTCAAAAAAACCTTTAAAGAAGTGAGGGCCGGCCGAAATGTCCTCATTTTGCAAACATGTCCTCACAATGTTGGTTAAAAACGTGTCCTGGTCCTCACTATGTAGGAAGTACAAGAACACACACACACACACACACACACACACACACACACACATCCTTGTACTTCTATCTTTGTGAGGGCCTTCAAAAAAGCCTTTAAAGAAGTGAGGACCGGACAAAATGTCCTCACTTTACAAAAATGTCCTCACAATGTTGGTTAAAAACGTGTCCTGGTCCTCTTTATGTAGGAAGTACAAGAACACACACACACTCTCACACACACATACACACATGAAGCTTTGGGCAAAAGTTTCTAGACTTTAGTAAAATGGCACTGAAATTCAAAATTGGATGCTTTTTGTTGATGTGTTGGCATTTCCTGCTGCCTCGGGCGGCGGAGCCTTTTTTCAGTGAAAAACTGCTCAATTTAACTCTCCCAGAATGCATTGCAAAGAATTCCCTGGTCATCACATCTGATGGTTGTTGCTTTCAAGGGCTATTTTTGCCTCAAGCTCATCTGCCGAGCTGCTAATGCCGGTGATAGAGAAATTAAAAGGTACTTCTGCGGTATGACACATTTGTTCTTTCAAACCACAAAAAATGATGAATATGAGAAATGTTTTTTTTTTTTCTCCAAAGACACAGTAGCGAACGCCTCCGGTCCGCTATTAGTGGAGATAGCCAAGTCGCCAGGAGCAACGCTGGGCATCACGCTGACGTCGGCCAATCATCGAAACAAGCAAGTCATCGTGATCGACCGGGTCAAACCTGGCAGCGTGGTTGACAGGTACACACACACACACACACACTCATTCTTGTACTTCTATCTTTGTGAGGACCCTCATTGGAAAAGTGAATTCCCTTGCAAGGTTATAATAGTTTTGGATTTTTCATTAGTTTTAGTTTTAATTTTGTTGTGAATTTTTGTTTTCAAATTCAGTTAGTTTTAATTAGTTTTTTTAGAGTGAGTTTGCTAGTTTTAGTTTAATATTTATTTTTTTGAAATGCTTTAGTTTTAGTTTAGTTTTTATTAGTTTTAGTTTTTTGTAATGGGGTATTTGTTGGGTGGGAGATTAAAAGAGGTCACAGTAAATTTTGCCTTTATTTCCTTTGTCTTATCCATCTTCATTATGTATGAAAAAAGTTGACAAAGACGAAAACGAAGGACATTTTCACTATAATTTTAGTTAGTTTTGTAACCACACAATACAGTTTCAGTTAATTATCATCATCATGTAACCTTTAACCCTTAAAACAAAGTCTGAAATCTAAAAAAAGCCTTTAAAGAAGTGAGGACCGGCCGAAATGTCCTCACTTTGCAAAAATGTCCTCACTCTGTTGGTTAAAAACATGTTCTGGTCCTCACTATGTAGGACTTACAAGAGCACACACACACATTCTTGTACTTCTATCTTTGTGAGGACCCTCATTGTAATATTAAATTCCCTTGCAAGGTTATAATAGTTTTGGATTTTTCATTAGTTTTAGTTTTAAGTTCGTTGTGAATTTTTGTTTTCAAATTCAGTGAGTTTTAATGAGTTTTTAGAGTGAGTTTGCTAGATTTAGTTTAGTATTTATTTTTTTAAATGCTTTAGTTTTAGTTTAGTTTTTATTAGTTTTAGTGTTTTGTAATGGGGTATTTGTTGGGTGGGAGATTAAAAGAGGTCACAGTAAATGTTGCCTTTCTTTCCTTTGTCTGATCCATCTTCATTATGTATGAAAAAAATTGACAAAGATGAAAACGAAGGACAATTTCACTATAATTTTAGTTAGTTTTGTAACCACACAATACAGTTTCAGTTAATTATCATCATCATGTAACCTTTAACCCTTAAAACAAAGTCTGAAATCTAAAAAAAGCCTTTAAAGAAGTGAGGGCCGGCCGAAATGTCCTCACTTTGCAAACATGTCCTCACTCTGTTGGTTAAAAATGTGTCCTGGTCCTCACTATGTAGGAAGTACAAGAACACACACACACACACTTTTGTATACGTTTGTATTCATTCATACTTACAGTTTGACCTTGATTTTCTCTGTAAAATCTCTGCTCACGTTGTCCTTCGGCTGTCCTGCTCACAAACTTGAGATGAAAGAAGCTCTGAGTTGATAAAAGTCTTACATTTATCTTGGATCCTTTCAGTTATTACCAAGTTTTCACAGCTGTGAGGTTTAAAGCAGCAGTGCAGGGACTCTGTCACCTGTTTTTGTCCTGAGTTTCCCCTCATACCTCAGATTGGCATTATTTCTGTGTTAAAAAAAAAAAGTTAATTGTCCTGTAATTTCCTGTCATGTTCTACTTTTGATATAAGAGCACACTTGGGAGGTCAGATTCCTATTCTAATGTTATCCTATCAACCAGAGCATCCGCTTCGGATATGCTAAGCTAACTTGTCTTATGAGTTTTTCCTTTCCCATAAAAACTGAAACACTACCTGTTACCAGATCATGCATTAACTGCTTATACTACATATACATTTTAAACTGAATTCCATCACAATACTCCATTACAAAGACCTGCAAACACTACTCAAGACCTGTGAAGAAAATACAGCCCTCTATATAATTATGTAATTAAAATATTCTGCTAAAAGCCCAGTGTAAAGACAGTCACTGTAATGACAAGGCAGTAAAGGACGGAGCTTTTTAGAACTAAATGTCATTCAAAGTAGGATTTATAATGATGAAATCTGCATTTTCATGTTATTCCGTGATTATGGAAAGCACAATAAGCAAGGTGATGATGTGATATTGTCAAGTTCTGTTAATTTTTACGGCCTATTTCTCATGCAGTTTGACAGAGTTTTACTGTAATTTCTACAAACATTTTTTTACAGTTTAGTATTTGATTTACATCCAGTTCTTTGGTTGGAGAACCTGCCTTCATTATTTCCCTCCCCCTCTTCTGAAGCCTCTCCAGTTGGGTTACAGATATGCAGCAGTTGCATATTTATGCAATCGGCTATACTCACACACACACACACACACACACACACACACATAAGCTGCGTCTGGCCCTATGACTAACACAGACAGTAGGAGACAGGGTATTTCCTCGAGCCTCAGCCTCGCTCTGAAATATACATGAAGCACTTGAACTTGGTGTCAATCTAAAAGAGCTCTAAAATAACCTGAACAGGTCGACAGTGGAGGTTGATGTTTGGTCATAGTTCATTCACACATTGTTGAAAATTAATTTTTAAAAATGTATCCACTGTATGAAAAGCGAACCTGGTCTCACAGGAATCCGTGAAATAGCCACGGATTCGCTTAACTCAAAATCCGTGGAATAGCCACGGAATCACTCAAATTTCCGTGAAACTGACACGGATTTCGTTACAATGCAAGTTAATGACAGTCATATCCCGTGGCTATTCCAACATACAAAGTGATTATGTACATTCACTGAGTGAATATTTAGAAAATAAAACATATATTTCTCGCTAGAAATGTGATCAAAATCCATTTTTATGCAGAAACGAAATATTGATTTTTTTCACTAAAAATGAGAGAACTGTCCACCATGTTTTTTGTTCTGACCGCCAGGACCTTGAAAGTCATGTGACTTGGAACAAACCAATAGGAAAATGGCGGACAGTTCTCTCATTTTTAGTGAAAAAATCAATATTTTGACTTAGTTTCTGCATAAAAATGGATTTTGATCAACTTGATCACTTTGTATGTTGGAATAGCCACGGGATATGACTGTCATTAACTTGCATTGTAGCGAAATCCGTGTCAGTTTCACAGAAATTTGAGTGATTCCGTGGCTATTCCACGGATTTTGAGTTAAGCAAATCCGTGGCTATTTCACGGATTCCTGTGAGACCATGTTGGAAGAGCAGTGACACCAGTGTGACCATGTGCCACATGCTAATCTCAGCTAATCAGGCTAGCATGTAGCCTACACTCAAACGGAACAAAAACAAGAAAAAGGTGTGTCTGAAAAATCTGTGTATCATTCGTTCTTTCCATTTTCTGTTGGCAATCAAAATCAAATAATGAAAATTTGACTGGTTATTTTGTTATTTGTTTTCTATTATATGTTCATGTAAAGTTAATACTTCATCTTCTCTCTGCTGGTAAGAGTTTTATACTGAAAAAAAGTGAGAAAGAATGACAGTAAAGTGTTTATCCTTCATGTCAGCTCGCTTGGAGCAGTTTCAATGAATTTACTGTAAATGTCACAATACAGGCGCACTACATTATACAGTTACCGCAAATATCACAATACGGGTACACTGCATTATATAGTTGCTGTAAATATCACAATACGGGCGCACTACATTATATAGTTACCATAAATATCACAATACTGGCGCACTACATTATATAGTTACCGTAAATATCACAATACGGGCACACTGCATTATATAGTTACCGTAAATATCACAATACAGGCGCACTACATTATATAGTTACCGTAAATATCACAATACGGGCACACTACATTATATAGTTACCGTAAATATCACTATACTGGCGCACTACATTATATAGTTACCGTAAATATCACAATACAGGCACACTGCATTATATAGTTACCGTAAATATCACAACACAGGCGCACTACATTATATGATTACCGTATATATCACAATACGGGCACACTACATTATATAGTTACCGTAAATATCACAATACGGACGCACTACATTATATAGGGGTTTGACTACGGAGGAGCGAATGACGGCTCACTTGACCGCAGTCAAACTTCCGGGTCACGTAAACCCGACCAATTAAATGTTAAAATTCAAATTCAGTCCTGGTGCCCGTTTTTCCATTTCGTATTTTTAATCGGAGCCTCAGATTGAAATATGAAAAAACAAGCATTTTGTCTGTTTTTTGTGTTATAATGAAAACAAATAATAAAATAACCAGTCGATTTTTCATTATTTGATTTTTGATTGCCAATTGAAAATGGAAAGAACGAATGATACACGGATTCTGAAACAGCAAAGAAACCGCCTGAACCATATTTATTTGTTGCTTTTAAATTAATTTCCTTATTCTCCACATCTGTGTGATTTTCCAGATGTGGAGCGTTGCATGCTGGAGATCACCTGCTGTCCATAGACGGGACGTCGACAGAACACTGTACGGTCCTGGAGGCGACACAGCTAATAGCTAGCACGACAGAACTGGTGAAATTAGAAATCCTCCCCTCCCATCAAACGAGGCTGACTGGGAAACAGCACGACACAGGTGAGTGAACCAGCTGTGTTAAAAATCTACCGATTAGCAATAACAATAACATCCCCTCCAGCTCTGTGACTGCAGCCGGGAGAGACTGCATCAATTTTTGGTCATTTTTAAATCTGTTTTTGATCATTTTGTGTCTTTTTAGTCATTTTTACATCTATTTTTGTCATTTTGTGTCTTTTTAAGTCATTTTTACATCTATTTTTGGTCATTTTGTGTCTTTTTAAGTCATTTTTACATCTATTTTTGGTCATTTTGTGTCTTTTAAGTCAGTTTTACATCTATTTTTGGTCATTTTGTGTCTTTTTAAGTCAGTTTTACATCTATTTTTGGTCATTTTGTGTCTTTTTAGTCATTTTTACATCTATCTTTGGTCATTTTGTGTCTTTTTAGCTGCAGGAGTCCAGACAAAAGACCCTCAGGACGGCCCATATTCAAATTAGGGGCGTTTCAGCGAGTGAGATCCGCCTCATTCTGGGTATTGGGCGGTAGTGGAAACAGCCATATAGTTCTTTTTAGGCCAGATTTAAATTAAACTCTGTTATAGTCTGACATCTGTTGGCCTCACACATGTTTTTTCTTGGGTTTCACCAGCTTTAACAACCTGTTATCAGTTGAACAAAATATTTAATAACTTGGAGTTCAAATATGTTGCTGTATCACTGGTTAAAATTTAACAGCTACAAATGAAACTGACATTTAGAGTTTAAGCCGATTTTTTTCCCAGCTTGGAAAGCAATTTATCTTGAAGTGACATTTGCACTAAAGATTTTTATTTTTTGCCTAGAATTTTCAATCATCACTGTGTAAAACTTTGCTTAGTGTAAAATCCTCCACATTGTGCTCATTTTCAGTATTTATATAGCACCTCGACCTGCTTTATAATAAAGAAATATGTCAGAATCTCACTTTTTCCAATATGGATGTGTAAATGAAATAACCTTCATATTATAGGATTATTATCCACATGTTGTTGCCAGCTGTTTGATAGTAAGCAGAGAAATATAATGCAGACCTGACATGAATACATTCAACTATCATCAGGCCATGAATTAAAAAAAAGGCCAGTAATTACCCTTCAATCACTCACAAACACATTATTTATTTAGGGTGTGATTTTACGATGTGTGGACGCTGTTCAACCAGATGGCGTGTCTTTAGTTATGTGGCCAAATTTAAATGAATGTTGTTGTTTTTTTCTTTTACACCTCGTGTTGTCCTCGGCGACAGCTGTTTGATCGTGTAGTGTGAGATGTGTGACGATGGATCCTCTGTAGTAGATTAATTTATACTTGTCTGGTACTGAAGTCATTTAGAACTCAGGTGTGTGTGTCTTTTTTTTGTAACTTTGTGTTGAGTTTTTTTTTGGTCATTTTGTGTCTTTTTCTCACAATTTTGTGTCTATTTCAGTAATTTTGTGGGTTTTTTGGGTCATATTGTTTCTTTTTTTGTCATTTTGTGTCTTTTTTTAAAGTAATTTAGTGTTTTTTCAGTCATTTTGTGTCCTTTTTTTGGTAATTTTGTGTCTTTTTTTAGTAATTTTGTGTCTTTTTTTGGTCATTTTGTGTCTTTTTTAAATTAATTTAGTTTTTTTCTACCATTTTGTGTCATTTTTTAAATAATTTTGTGTCTTTTTAAAGTAATTTAGTTTTTTTCTGCCATTTTGGTTTTTTTTTTGTAATTTTGTCTTTTTTGGTCATTTTGTGTCTTTTTAAAGTAATTTAGGTTTTTTTCTGTCATTTTGTGTCTTTTTTTAGTAATTTTGTGTCTTGCGTGGACTGTGTTCAACCAGATGGCGTGTCTTTAGTTATGTGGCCAAATTTAAATGAATGTTGTTCTTTTCTTTTACACCTTGTGTTGTCCTCGGCGACAGCTGTTTGATCGTGTAGCGTGAGATGTGTGACGATGGATCCTCTAGTGGATTCATTCATACTTGTCTGCTACTAAAGTCATTTAGAACTCAGATGTGTTTGCGAGAGAGAGAAATAGATTTTTTTCAGGTCGATGCATGTGTGTGTCAGCAGTTTTTATTTCTGTATTTGTGTATCTGTGTGTGTGTGCTTGCCTGTGTGTGTGTGTGTGTGTGTGTGTCAGGTCTTGGAGTTAATGAGTATAATAATCTCTTGATGAGATTGAAGCTTTTGGCTGTCAGTCTGATTTCCACCGCCAGTCCTAGAGTACTACAGGCACAGTGTGTGTGTGTGTGTGTGTGTTCTTGTACTTCCTACATAGTGAGGACCGGGACATGTTTTTAACCAACAGAGTGAGGACATGTTTTCAAAGTGAGGACATTTCGGCCGGTCCTCACTTCTTTAAAGGCTTTTTTTTTTTTATTTCAGACTTTGTTTTAAGGGTTAAAGGTTACATGATAATGATAATTAACTGAAACTGTATTGTGTGGTTACAAAACTAACTAAAATCATAGTGAAAATGTCCTTCGTTTTCATCTTTGTCAACTTTTTTCATACATAATGAAGATGGATCAGACAAAGGAAATAAAGGCAAAATTTACTGTGACCTCTTTTAATCTCCCACCCAACAAATACCCCATTACAAAACACTACAACTAATAAAAACTAAACTAAAACTAAAGCATTTAAAAAATTAAATACTAAACTAAAACTAGCAAACTCACTCTAAAAACTCATTAAGACTAACTGAATTTGAAAACAAAAAATCACAACAAAATTAAAACTCAAACTAATGAAAATTCCAAAACTATTATAACCTTTATAGGGAATTCACTGTTCCAATGAGGGTCCTCACAAAGATAGAAGTACAAGAATGTGTGTGTGTGGAGGGGGGGGGGTTCTAAAATGTCACACACAGCTAAAAATAACTCAGGATTGTTGTTTCTACAAAGATTCCTTTTGTTTGGAGTGTTAATGTAGGAAACAGCAGCTGCACAAACTTGAAATCAAGTCGGCCACATTAGCCTTTGTACAGTTTGAATATTGCCTAAAGATGTTCATAACAGTTTGGATTTTTAGTTTTCGGGCTAAAGAATAATGCCAAATTTGATAATCTTTTAATACTGCAGCATGTGTCCATATCTCTGCTCTCATCTCCAGACATCTGTCTCCAGACTCATATTTCATCAGAGTCTCCAGGTTGGCAGCAAATGACAATCTGTGACAGTCACAATGCCTCTATAAAATACAGAATAGTTTCTCAAACATTACAAGTATTTAGTATTATTATAAGTATTATTATAATTACTACTATAATTAGTTAACTTGCTTGTCTGTTGTTTGCTTCAAAATCTTCAAATAACTTTATTGGCTACTATATTTATATATATATACATATATTTCATGGTGTGATAACAATCTTCTGCACATATAGTAGGTGGAACAAATACCTTTTAACCATATGCTTGAAACTGATAACTCTTAATCACGATTATTTATCATGTTAGGGAAAACATCTCTATTTTTATTGCACTACTTGTAAACAAACAATAGGAACAGTTTTTAGTGTCTGGTGCTTGTTGTAAACAAACAGAGATCACTAAGTGAACACCTCCTGCAGCAGCAGCACATACACACTGTACTGCTACAGAGCTAACTGTTAGCCTGTTAGCACATACACACTGTACTGCTACAGAGCTAACTGTTAGTCTGTTAGCACATACACACTGTTCTGCTACAGAGCTAACTGTTAGCCTGTTAGCACATACACACTGTACTGCTACAGAGCTAACTGTTAGCCTGTTAGCACATACACACTGTACTGCTGCAGAGCTATGTGTTAGCCTGTTAGCACATACACACTGTACTGCTACAGAGCTAGCTGTTAGCCTATTAGCACATACACACTGTACTGCTACTGATCTAACTGTTAGCCTGTTAGCACATACACACTGTACTGCTACATAGCTAACTGTTAGCCTGTTAGCACTTGCACACTGTACTGCTACACAGCTAACTGTTAGCCTGTTAGCACATACACACTGTACTGCTACAGAGCTAACTGTTAGCCTGTTAGCACATACACACTGTACTGCTACAGAGCTAACTGTTAGCCTGTTAGCACATGCACACTGTACTGCTACAGAGCTAACTGTTAGCCTGTTAGCACATGCACACTGTACTGCTACAGAGCTAACTGTTAGCCTGTTAGCACTTGCACACTGTACTGCTACACAGCTAACTGTTAGCCTGTTAGCACATACACACTGTACTGCTACAGAGCTAACTGTTAGCCTGTTAGCACATACACACTGTACTGCTACAGAGCTAACTGTTAGCCTGTTAGCACATGCACACTGTACTGCTACAGAGCTAACTGTTAGCCTGTTAGCACATACACACTGTACTGCTACGGAGCTAACTGTTAGCCTGTTTGTATATTGTATATTGTAGAACAAAATGTGAAAATCGCTTAACAGACTTATTTCAGGCATTTGACCAAAAAAATCATAAACAAAATCTGATTGACTTCAAGGAAATCAGTGGTGAAAAATGTTATTTTGGGGTTATTTTGAGGTTTTAGGCTGGTCCCTGCAGCACTGTGTAGTGATTAATGTGTTCTTAGCTTCATGTTGTCACACTTTTTGGATAAACGGGATCCCAGAATAGAAAACCACAACAAATATTTTTGCCCCAATTAAGTCGCCCAATGCAGATCAGAGAAGAAAAAAAAATATTCGGTGCCGGTCTACTGGCTCTCTCACTGAACATCGATTGAGGAATATTTTGGCTGCGACAGCAACTTTGTGCTTAATTAGTTGAAGGAAAGTTTCTTCACCCGCAGCCAAGTGACGACCGTTCATCTGCAGGAGAATTAGTGCCAGAAAAATGATTACAGCAGGTTAATGTCTCACAGCTGAGGAGTTAAATTATGACAAGTTTGCACACACATCACACACATATATCATATGTACAATAACAGCTAAAAGTCTGGTCACAACATACAGTCGCTATGCACTTTATGTGTTTTTTGTGCACAATGTTCAATGCACCTTATTTGTTTCATTTTTATGCCGTATATTTACATTTTATTCAGCACTACAATCAATACTCCTTCTTTAGACATTTTTATTTTTATTGAATTTTATTGCTTTAATATGCCGAGCTTGGTTTTTTTTCTCTGTAATTTCCCAGTTTGGGATGAATAAAGTCAGTCTATCTATCTATCTATCTATCTATCTATCTATCTATCTATCTATCTATCTATCTATCTATCTATCTATCTATCTATCTATCTATCTATCTATCTATCTATCTATCTATCTATTTATCTATCCATCCATCCATCCATCCATATTAAAAAGAGACACAAAATGACCCAAAAAGACACAAAATGACCAAAAAAGACACAAAATTATTAAAAAAGACACAAAATGACCAAAAAAGACACAAAATTATTAAAAAAGACACAAAATGACCAAAAAAGACACACAATTATTTGAAAAAAAAAAATCTATCTATCTATCTATCTATCCCATCCATCTTGTAGCAACTTCCATCAGACAAATGTAAATTAATTTACTTCATTCTGCACACAAGCATATATATATATATATATATATATATATATATATATATATATATATATATATACACTTTTTCTGTGTTTTTCGGGTCTTTGAGAACATTCTGTTTGTGTTTCTTAATGTTTTCCTGTTGACCTGATTAGAGTCTTGTAAGAGGTTGAGAAAGGTGCGATTTAAAAAAAAAAAAAAAAGAGAGAAGAAAAATTCTGGACTGAAATAGACTGAAACCTCTGACACAGCTCTACTTTCCCAAAACACTTTAGTGGGGCGGGAGTTTCATCTCAGCGTGAAAACAGCAGGAAGAGAGAGAGTTGAAAGCAGAAGTGAGGGATGAGTGACAGGCAGTGTAAAGGCAGGATGGTATTTAATTAAAGTCATTACACATCTGTCACATGCTGCTTACACCTCCTGCTTTCCTCTCATCCACTTTCCTTCCACTCATTTCCACTTTTTTTCTCCTCTGTTCCGTTCTTGTCGTCTTTTCTCGTCTCCTCTCCTCCCTTCTTTTCTCATCTTGTCCCTCTTTTATCTTCTGTCGTCTCATCTTTTGCCTTTTTCCCCAAATTTCCCTCTTTTTTTTTTCCCCTCCTGGCCTTTGATTTCGGTCTTTTCCAATCTATGTAGCAGCGACAAGAAACAAAGTTCAATTAAAGAAAAGATGAGAAGCTACACGTTAACTGACCTATCACACACACACACACACACACACACACACACACATTCTTGTACTTCTATCTTTGTGAGGACCCTCATTGGAACAGTGAATTCCCTTGCAAGGTTATAATAGTTTTGGATTTTTCATTAGTTTTAGTTTGAATTTCGTTGTGATTTTTTGTTTTCAAATTCAGTTAGTTTTAGTTAGTTTGTAGAGTGAGTTTGCTAGTTTTAGTTTGGTTTTTATTAGTTGTAGTTTTTTGTAATGGGGTATTTGTTGGGTGGGAGATTAAAAGTAGTCACAGTAAATTTTGCCTTTATTTCCTTTGTCTGATCCATCTTCATTATGTATGAAAAAAGTTGACAAAAAACGAAGGACATTTTCACTATAATTTTAGTTAGTTTAGTAACCACACAATACAGTTTCAGTTAATTATCATCATCATGTAACCTTTAACCCTTAAAACAAAGTCTGAAATCTAAAAAAAGCCTTTAAAGAAGTGAGGACCGGCCGAAATGTCCTCACTTTGCAAAAATGTCCTCACTCTGTTGGTTAAAAATGTGTTCTGGTCCTCACTATGTAGGAAGTACAAGAACACACACACACACACACACACTCACGAAAAGGTCGCCATCTCATGTCGCATCTCTTTCATTTGTTTCTATGAAGCAAAATTAATTATTTCCTTCTTTTAATCATGATTGTTGACCCCTTTGTGTGTGTGTGTGTGTGTGTGTGTGTGTGTGTGTGTGTGATAGGCTCATTAGGATACTGACGGCCTTGTAGGAGACCTTGCAGCCAGCTTTTATTAATAGACAGTCTGATTAGAGGTTTTGTGTTTTTGTGTGTTTGTGTGTGTGTGTGTGTGGCTGTGATTGCAGTTGCATAGATTTGCATTTGTATGTCTGAATATTAGTGTGCATGTACAAACCTTTTTTTCCACCTCACCTTATGTGTGTATTTTTGCATCTCCTCTTATATTATCTGTAAAAATAAAATAAAAAATAAAATAAAAAATGGGGGAAAAATAGTAAAAGGTTTTGCAGCAAAAGTTGCATTACTCTCCAAAAAACTGTAAAAAAAAAAAAAAAACACTAAGTTATTGGACGGATCATTTATTTAAAAACAGATAATATACAGTAAATATCAGTATTTAAAAAAAATGCATATCTGTAGAATAACTACATAATAATAATAATAATAATAATAATAATAATAATAATAATAATAATAATAATAAAAATAATAGAATAACTTTTTATTTTAAAATTACAGTAAATGTTCGGCAACTTTTGTTGCCAGACTTTTTACTGTTTCTTTACGATTTCTTAAAAAAAAAATCATTAAATTTACAGTTTTACTGTAAATAAGCAGAAAGTTGCTTTAATTTTACATTAAGCAACATGATGTGTATATTTTAAATATTTTAAAATATATTTATACATATATATTTATATTTATTTCTATATATTTCTATATATTTCTATATATATATATATATTTTTTTTTTTATTTTTTTTATTTTTTTTTTATTACAGTGTATGTAAGGTGTGTAAGTGATCAGAAGTGTGTGTGTGCAGTGTCTCTGTGTGTTTTTCTGGACGGAATGACTTTATTTTGGAGGATTAGAGAGGAAACTGTTTCCTCCCACCAACCTGCCGCCAGCAGAGCAGCTTCAGATCAGACGAGTCGCTTGTCGAGGAAACAGAAGCTCTGCTGGCTGTTTGTGGCGGCGCGGGGCGGCTTAGCATCAACTTTGGAGTTGAGATAAGTGCGTGTGGTGAGGAATTACACACGGATCGGTGTAGGTTGTCAGACTGCAGCCATGATTGTAGTCTGATGCTCTCAGCGGGAGTTTCCCCACCAGAGGTTCTCCTCTCAATCTGACAAAGAGTCACTTTGAAGCAGATGGAGCGGTCCAAGAGCGTTTCTGGGTTCTTTTGTTCTGTAGCTCCTGTGTTGTTCACATATTTAACTAACAATGACATGTGTTGGTTTGATATAATATGCTAATTAATTACACATTCCAGATTGGTATGCTAAAAGTGTAAAACAGGGGACTCAAACTCAAATTACCTGGAGACACACAATTATTAAAAATGATTAATTATTTAAAAAAGACACAAAATGACAGAAAAAAACTAAATTACTTTAAAAGAAACAAAATGACCCAAAAAATATACACAGTATTACCAAAAAAAGACACAAAATGACACAAAAAGAGACAAAATTACAAAAAAAAGACACAAAATTACCAAAAAAAATCACAAAATTACCAAAAAAGACACAAAGTTATTTAAAAAAGACACAAAATGACTTAAAAAGACATTAAATTACCTTAAAAAGACACAAAATGACCAAAAAATGCACAAAATTACTTAAAAGACACAAAATTATTTTAAAAAAGTCACAAAATTACCAAAAAAGTAATTAAAGGGACCTTCCACACACAACACAGTAAAGTACCATTCATATAAAACTCACATTAAACTTTCATATCAAGGTGGGGGCCACAAAATATCATCACGAGGGCCGCAATTTTGAGTTTGAGACCCATGGTGTAAAACTTCTTGTTGTGAGTTATAATTCAGAAGGTGGGTAATAATTTATACTTCATGCTTCATAAATAATGAATCCAAACAGTGGAGACGCCTCATGTTAAAGGTTATTAAGAAAAGAAAAAAAAAAAAAAACTAAATTACTTTAAAAGAAACAAAATTACCAAAAAAGACACAGAATTACCAAAAAAAGATACAAAATTATTTAAAAAAGACACAAAATTACCCAAAAGACACAAAATTACCCAAAAAGACATTAAATTACCAAAAAAAGATACAAAATTGAAAAAACATATTAGAGGTTATGGAAGACTTCTAGGGGTTCCTCAGAGGTCAGAGCTCGGTCCTCACAGAAAGAATCCTGTTTGTGTGTTCCAGTGAAGGTCCAGAAGTCGGACCACCCCCACTCCTGGGACCCCTGTGTGAACTACTGTCACCCGTCCAACGCCACCCTCTGCAACGCCAGCAGCGCCACGCTCAACAAGTCGTGGACCGCCTCCAACAACAACACCATCAACAGTCTCGACTACTGCAAGTGTAAGAACACGCTGACACACAAACACGACTGTCACACTTTCTCTTTTTATCTCTCTGTTCAGTCATTCATTCTATTACTCATTATGTTTACTATACTCTATCTTACTGTTAATATTGGGGCTGAATTTCTTAAAAATATATAGTAATGGAGATTAACTGCAACACACGAAGATATTTTTTACATTTTCATGCAACTTGGTGAAATAGAGGATTTTTGGCAAAGGATTTGAATGTAACACTTTATTTAACTCTCATTGAAATACTTGCAAATTCCAAATTTCAACCCTGGAGAATATTGGAGGATATTACATATTGTCAGAATGTGTAAAAAAAAAACATACGGACCCGGGTTTTTTTTTAGGAAAACGTTTTTAAATAATTTTGTGTCTTTTTTGGTAATGCTGCCTTTTTTCGTAATTTGTTTCTTTTTTTAAGTAATTTAGGTTTTTTTGGTAATTTTGTGTCTTTTTTAAAAAATAATTTTGTGTCCTTCTTTAGTAATTTTGTGTATTTTTTGTCATTTTGTGTATTTTTTTGGTCATTTGTTTCTTTTTTTAAGTAATTTAGGTTTTTTTGGTAATTTTGTGTCTTTTTAAAGTAATTTTGTGTCCTTCTTTAGTAATTTTGTGTATTTTTTGTCATTTTGTGTATTTTTTTGGTCATTTGTTTCTCTTTTAAGTAATTTAGTTTTTTTTTTGGTCATTTTGTGTCTTTTTAAAGTAATTTAGGGTTTTTTCAGTCATTTTGTGTCTTTTTAAAACTAATTTTGTGTCTTTTTTTAGTAACTTTATGTCTTTTTTTGGTCATTTTGTGTGGTTTTTTTTGGTCATTTGTTTCTTTTTTAAGTAATTTAGGTTTTGTTTTGGTCAGTTTGTGTCTTTTTTTGATAATTCTTTGTATTTGTTGGTCATTTTGTGTCTTTTGGGTTATTTTGTATCTTTTAAAAAATAATTTTGTGTCTCTTTTTTGTAATTTTGTGTCTTTTTTTGGTCATTTTGTGTGTTTTTTTGGTCATTTGCTTTTTTTTTTTTTTAGTAATTTAGGGTTTTTTTGCTCTTTTTAAAGCAATTTAGTGTTTTTTCAGTCATTTTGTGTCTTTTTTTTTTAGTAATTTTGTCTTTTTTTGTCATTTTGATACTGTTCTTGCAGCTCTAGTTTCAGCCAGTTTCTCTCCCGGCTCTACGACCACATCGGGCCCCAGCAGCCAGAGCTCCAGCACGCTGCCGAGGCCGAACGTCCCCATGAGTCCTCGCAACTCGCTGCTCAAACGGCGGCAGAGAAAGAAAGAGCACAAAAGTTCCTGTAAGCTCCGTCTGCCTCTCTACTAGGAAATAATTTTTCTTAAAGGAAATGAATAACCCAAAATATCTCCCTTCCTTGTGTGTGTCTGTGTGTGTGAAGTGTCCCTGGCGTCCAGCTCGGTGGGTCCGGGGGGTCAGGTGGTCCACGTGGAGACCAGTGAGGTCGTCCTAACCGGCGACCCGCTCAACGGCTTCGGCGTCCAGCTGCAAGGGAGGAATATTCGCCACGGAAACGCTGTCGGCGCCCCCGCTGATCCGCTTCATCGAGCCCGACAGCTCTGCAGAGAGGTGACACACACACACACACACACACACGGGGTTAACAAGCTGCTCTGTGGTGTAGACGTGTTAAATCAGGGGTCTCAAACTCGCGGCCCACGGGCCAATTGAGGCCCTCGTGATGATATTTTGTGGCCCCCACCTTGATATGAAAGTTTAATGTGAGTTTTATATGAATGGGACTTTACCGTGTGTGTGGAAGGTCCCTTTAATTACTTTTTTTTGGTAATTTTCTTTCTTTTTTAAGTAATTCAGTTTTTTTTCTGTCATTTTGTGTCATTTTTTTGGGTAAATTTGTGTCTTTTTTTTTGTCATTTTGTGTTTTTATGTTTTTTGTCATTTTTGTGTGTTTTTTTGTGTTATTTGTAATATTATTGTGTTTTTTAATGGGTTTTTTGTATTTTTTTGTGCATTTTTGTGTTTTTATGTGTGTTTTTTTTGTCATTTTTGTGTGTTTTTGGTCATTTTTATGTGTGTTTTTAATATGTTTTTGTCATTTTTGTGTGTGTGTTTTTGTGTGTTTTTATGTGTTTTTTGTAATTTTATTGTCTTTTTTATGGGTTTTTTTTGTGTGTTTTTTGTATTTTTTTGTGTGTTTCTGTGTTCAAAATGTTGATCCAGTAAGTCAAAATGAAAAAATAATAATCAGGTCATATAGGTGAGGTTGTGCTGAAAACAATGATACCAACGTGGCACGGTGAACACTTTTTAAGTGGTTTATACAGGCAGAATGTAAAAAAGGAGTCATAAACCAACAGAATAGCTCCAGACTCTAAAGGCTTAAAGCTTTAACTGAACATACACAGTGTGAGTGTAGGTGGGGTTTTCCAAATATTGGCATGCAAGTGTGTGTGTGTGTGTTTGTGTCCACAATCCGTCTTTTGTTGCACTTTGATTCATGCATATGTGTTTACAACTTAAGTCTCTCTGTGCAGATTCTCTGTTGTGTCCGTATTGTGTATGCATGCATGTGTGTTTGCCTCCTGATTGATGTTTTTGTGTTTTTTTGTGTTTTTTGTAATTTTCTTGTGTGTTTTTTGCATATTTTTTGTCTTTTTGTGTGTGTTTTTTGTCATCTTTGTGTGTTTTCTGTGTAATTTTTCTGTTTGTTTTTGTGTGGTTTTATGTGTTTTTTGTCATTTTATTGTGGTTTTATGTGTGTTTTTTGTCATTTTATTGTGTTTTTTGTGTGTTTTTATGTGTGTTTTTTGTCATTTTGGGGTGTTTTTTGTAATATTTGTGTAATTTTTACACTTTTTAAGTGGTTTATACAGGCAGAATGAAAAGAAAGGAGTCATAAACCAACAGAATAGCTCCAGACTCTAAAGGCTTAAAGCTTTAACTGAACATACACAGTGTGAGTGTAGGTGGGGTTTTCCAAATATTGGCATGCAAGTGTGTGTGTGTGTTTGTGTCCACAATCCGTCTTTTGTTGCACTTTGATTCGTACATATGTGTTTACAACTTAAGTCTCTCTGTGCAGATTCTCTGTTGTGTCCGTATTGTGTATTTATGCATGCATGTGTGTGTGTTTGCCTCCTGATTGATGTTCCCGTCGTATTAACAGCTTCTCTAAGTGCTGGGTGTGTTTCTGCACCCCGAGGCCACACTCCCTTCTCCATTAGTGCCCACACTAACAACACTAATTGGTTGCTTCCCCTCGCCCACGCTGGAGGAATCGATAAGTAGCTTCCTTCCTGCTTGACAGCATGAATCCAAATAAACCCCTTCACACCAAGGTTGAAAAAAAGTTGCTTTTTTCTCTTAAATCTGCAACTTTTTTTCTTGTAGATTTGCCACTTTAATCTAGTAAATTTGCTCCTTTTTTCTCGAAATATTACCTGAAGACCAAATATAGTTCTTTGCCTGATAAAGGGTTAAATATTTTTGTGCCTTTTTTAATAATGTTGTGTCTTTTTTTGGTAATTTTGTTTCTTTTTTAATAATGTTGTGTCTTTTTTTTTTATTTTTTCTTTTTTTTTAAGAAATTCAGTTTTTTTTCTGTCATTTTGTGTCTTTTTTTTGTATTTTTTGTCCTTTTTTTTGGTAATTGTGTGTCTTTTTTGGTCATTTTGTGTCTTTTTTTGGTAATTTTTTGGTCATTTTGTGTCTTTTTTTGGTCATTTTGTCTTTTTTTGGTCATTTTGTGTCTTTTTTTGGTCATTTTTTGGTCATTTTGTGTCTTTTTTTGGTCATTTTGTCTTTTTTTGGTCATTTTGTGTTTTTTTTTGGTCATTTTTTGTATTTTTGGTTATTTTGTGTCTTTTATTGGTCATTTTGTGTCTTTTTTTGGTCATTTTGTGTATTTTTTTGGTCAATTTTCTTGTGAATTTTTGTTTTCAAATTCAGTTAGTTTTAGTTAGTTTTTAGAGTGAGTTTTCTAGTTTTAGTTTAGTTTTAATTTTTTTGAAAATGCTTAGTTTTAGTTTAGTTTTTTATTAGTTTTCGTGTTAGTTTTAGTGTTTTTTTGTAATAAATTATATGTTGTGTGCGTGATTCAAAGAGATCATAATAAATGTTTCCTTTATTTCCTTTGGTTTATCATCTCAGCCCCAATAAGGTTATTAACTCTTACAGTTCTGGGTGTTTTGAATTTTGGTTCGAGTGTAGACATCCCAGTCTCAGTAAACATATTCACCATGTGTTGCATGTTCAAATAAATACACTGAATTATGAATGAAAAAAGTTGACAAAAACGAAAACTAAGGACATTTTCACTATAATTTTAGTTAGTTTTGTAACCACACAATGCAGTTTCAGTTAGTTATCGTTTTTTTTAAAACTCTAGTTTTCATTTTTATTTCAGTTAACGAAAATGTTTTTTCAATTCTAGTTTTCGTTATTTCGTTAGTTTTCGTTAACTATAATAATCTTGCTTCACACCACCCTGAATTACACTTTTACCACAATTTATAGTCTTTTAAACCAGAAGTCTGGTGCAGTGGTGACCAGCTAACATCCGTCTATAACATGTAGTTATCCACATTAATGCGGCTGTGTAGAAGTTTTTCCATAGCTGTTAATTAGTATTTCAATTTTAGATTCATTTTAAATAGGTATGTAATGATGACAGTGAGCCACTTCCAGGCGGCAACCTCCTGGTCTGAGCAGGGAGGCAAACCAGGAAGTGCCTTAAGCTGCATTCTACCGAAAAATCCAGCAGGGGGCGCTAAGTTTGACTGCAAAAGCATTTTTGTCCATTCATTACAATGCAAAATTTGAAAACTTCTCATTTGATTTATTACCTCAGATTTTTTTTAGGACAACATTATGGTCTCAATCACTAGTAAAAAATCTTTTTTAAGACAATTTGATGTCAATAGTTCTAATAATGGCCCCATTTAGAAGAAACTAGAAGATAAAGAATCGTATGATTTGGGGCGGGGCTACCTTTGATTGACAGGTCACTGACAAGGCGAGCCATCATCAGGAGAGAAGCAGAACAATGCGTATCCACGGCAACGTGTCAATAAAGTTACATATAACGTTATATAGATAGAAAAGAGGACGTTTAGCGGTTTGGTCTCATAACTTTGACCCTTTCACTGTATTTTCACTTAATGACAGTTTATTTGAACGTTTTGTTCATTAAATGTCTTGTTCAGTGTTTGGTTGGACTAACAGACGCTCCAAGGAGTCGCTGCTCAGTTTTCTTAATACAACCTGCAAATTAAAGCCGGACAATGAAAACTACTCACCAGGAGCCACATTTAATATAAACACTTTGCAAGACAGAGGTGAATGAAAAGCAAAAGGAAAGAATGAAAACATAAAGGTGAAAGAAGAAGGGAAGCTGAAACTGAGCTTTTTCTTCAAGCTGCACACAAAGAAAACACAGAGAAACAGAGGAAAGAAGTGAGAGATATTTTAACTGGTGATTCCTGAACATAAAGAGGGAAACAGAGGAGACGATAGACCATTTAATACTCAGTAGATCATCATGAAGAAGTCTGACTGTATGTTATTACAGGTCACCCACTCACTGGATTAATGGAGGATATATCAACTGTGTGTGTGTGTGTGTGTGTGTGTGTGTGTTCTTGTCCTTCCTGCATAGTGAGGACCGGAACACGTTGTTAACCAACAGAGTGAGGACATTTTTGCAAAGTGAGGACATTTCGGCCGGTCCTCACTTCTTTAAAGGTTTTTTTTTTTTGATTTCAGACTTTGTTTTAAGGGTTAAAGGTTACATGATAATGATAATTAACTGAAACTGTATTGTGTGGTTACAAAATGAACTAAAATTATAGTGAAAATGTCCTTCGTTTTCGTCTTTGTCAACTTTTTTCATACATAATGAAGATGGATCAGACAAAGGAAATAAAGGCAAAATTTACCACGGGATATGACTGTCATTAACTTGCATTGTAGCGAAATCCGTGTCAGTTTCACAGAAATTTGAGTGATTCTGTGGCTATTTCACAGATTTTGAGTTAAGCAAATCCGTGGCTATTTCACAGATTCCTGTGAGACCATGTTGGGTGATTGCTAACATTTAATGTACATAATGTGTAGTTCTTTTATTTGATGTGTAGTTCTTTTAGATGATGATTCTAGGAGATAACTTAGCTTGACCTTTCTTAAAGTTACATAAAACATATTTGGATTTTCTGCCAAACAAAAACATATATATGTTTACAGTTTCACTGCATCGGAGAGCTTTAAAACCTGGTTTAGATTTCTCAAATATGTTGTTGTGAGTCATAATAAAAGATAAAAGTTGTAAAGAAACTGTGACTGTAACTCTACTGTGCTGTAACCTTCCTGCCAAGATTGTGGAATGGTTTTTTTAAGGTGGTTTTGTGCAGTTCTGATAGACAGACAATGAGCTTTTTATCCATCAGCGGAAGCTTTCCGGTCATCTCAAACACAAGGTCAAAGTTTAAATTGATTGAACTATGAGCGCAGTGACGAGGCATAAAATCCAAGGTAGCACCAACACAAGGTTATTCACTCTTTGTGTTGGAAAGTAATGGTTCATTACATGTCAGCAGGAAATGAACGCTGCTGATGATGTGCAGAGAGCCGGAGCTAACAGTGTAGCGCTGCTGTAGAGCTGCTTGGATAAAGAAGCAAAACGAACTCCAATTACAAAATGTGTCGTTTGCTAATGGGCACACTTTAGACAAAAAACATCTGCAAAAACCAATAAATATAAATTAAATTAACAAAAAACAATAAAGAATGTAATTACCAAGAAAGATAATTACAACAGCAGCACAGAAACACTTGGCTCTGTTCAGTCTGCAGGCAAATCTTATTGTGTTTTTATTTTATTTTGAATTTTTTTGCTCTTTTCTGACTTAAATCTGTTTGGTTTGTTTGTTTTTTCACATCATTGTAGCATTAAACATATTGAATCTAATCTTAATTCACGCCAAAGGACCTCTCAGAAAAAGGATAGCAGCATTCTTTTTGTTTATTTATTTTTGTTACACTTAATTCTTCCTTTTTGAAATTTGCTACTATTGCAACATTTTGTAAATGAGAGAATGTCATTTAAAGTAGTATGCTAAAATGGGAACTGTGTGTATAATTTGTCACCACAGCAGGAAAAACAATTGTATAACTATTTGTTAAGTTTATTCCAGATGAACAAGATTGCTGGAAGGTCGGTTAATAATTTAAACTCTGATAATATGTTGTCACAGCCTTTTAGTACCTTCAGAAGTACCAGATGGACTCATTACACCAAGTCAAATTACCTGGGGGCCACTGGAGGTAGTATCAAAATGACCAAAAAAAGACACAAAATTACAAAAAAAAAAGGCACAAAATGACAAAAAAAAACTAAATTACTTAAAAAAGACACAAAATTACCCAAAAAAGACATAAAATGACCGAAAAATACACAGAATTACCAAAAAAGACACAAAATTACCAAAAAGACACACAATTATTAAAAAAAGACACAAAACTATTAAAAAAAACCACAAAATTACCAAAAAAGTAATTAAAGGGACCTTCCACACACAACACGGTAAAGTGCCATTCATATAAAACTCACATTAAACTTTCATATCAAGGTGGGGGCCACAAAATATCGTCACAAGGGCCACAATTGGCCAAAAAAAAACACAGAAAAAACAAACAGAAACACAAAAAAACATACAGAAAAAGCAAAAAAATTCCAAAAGTACACAAAGAAAAAACACACAAAAGATTGCATTAAAAATGTTGAAACGCACACTGCAAAATTTGAAAAATCTCTGCAAAGAAAGTTAAATAATGTTACTACAAATATATATATATATATATATATATATATATATATATATATGAATGGTATACATAGGCTTAATAAAACAACATAGATGTTGGAGATACATTCTAATGCAGTGACATTAAACTTAATCTTAATGTTGATATGGCAAAGTGATGAGCAAGAAATGTTAAAATGTCTCTCAGTATCAAACAGGTTGCTATAGATTAATATTTGTCAGTTCAGCAGTGCAAAGTATAACTGCAATTACATGAAATGCAGTTAGATTTCCAAGAGGAGCTTGAATTCACAGGCCAGTCTCTCAACAGACGGATTGACTGTTTAGTAATATACCTCTATTTTGCCAAAGGCGGGTATTAACATAATTAATGACTTTATTAGTCAGCGCTAATGTGCTTTGCTTCCATTGTAGAGCTGATTTATGTAGTGAGGAACATCTTTGGGGGTGTTTTAATGGTGCATGTTTTGGAAACAGACATTTTCTAATATCCAAACAGCAGCATTGAAAGCTACAGTAGCTTAAAAAAAACAGGTGGTGTGTTTCCCAGCAGGGAGTCTGCAGCTCCTTCTGAAGTCATCTGTCCATGTCAAATGAATTAAAGGAGAAACGTTCCAAGTAGGGGACTACTGACGATTACTACACCTACATGCTTCGGTTTTTCTTTCCCCTTTGGGAGCGTTTTAAACCTGCGGGCAATCATGTCTAAATTGGAACAGAAAATAGCTGCGGCGTGTTTTTTCTTGCAGGATGTTTTTGGGAAAGTTTATCGGGGCTCTGCTCTGAGGAGCGTTTCTGCATCATTTAGACTCAAATGACTAGAGAACCTCACAGGGTTTCTCATTGAACCCTTCTAATAATGGCTTCATAAACCCTGACAGGAGCACTTTTCACTAAACCTCCAACTTTCCAAAGGGCTGTTTGATAGAACTCCTGAAGGATATCGTCCCCACTGAAAACACTTCTTTTAAAAGAAAGCCTAAGAACTCAGATGAAGATAAATGTTAGGTGCAAAACTGCGATCCGACCAGGAACAGGAGTTATAGTCGACAGAATCTCATTCTTTGTATAAAGAGAGCTAAAATAATAGCGTAACTTCCAAGTTCCTCTTCTGATGTAAGGAAACCTAATTTAAAATCACTTTGACATTTATAACACAAATGACTTAGCCTGGCTAACACCAGACTAATCACAAATGAGATTAGTCTGGAAACCAGCCGTTCATTTCTCCGTAGAGGAGGTGTGGTTTACGATCCTCCGGAGCCGTTTATTGGGCGCTAAGAATGTCTATCAAAGCGTCTGTAGGTAGCTCTTAGCCAATCAGATCAGTTATACCAGATGACGTAGTAGAGCGAAAGAAATTTATGTTTACATAGCCGGACTAGCCCTCTAGCATCTCTACTTTGAGACTAAAATGCTCAGTTGTGCTTCTGCAACGGCGGCGGCACTAGTAGCGGGGCTAGTAGCGGGGCTATTAGCGGGGCTAGTAGCGGGCCTAGTAGCGGGGCTAGTAGCGGCGCTAGTAGCGGGGTTAGTTGGTAGATTAGGCTTTGGCCAAATCATGTTGGAAGCAAGACTAAAACATCCTTTTTTCGCGGTGAAACAGGAGTGTAAAGTCAATTGTTGTTCTTCTTTTAAAATCAACTTTCACTCTAAACTATTTAAAATGCCGTCAGCTAGATCCAAAGAGAGCTTGGCGTCTGCTGCAGCCATGTTGGATCCGTAAGAAAACTACAAAACTACAAGCTTCCATCTGTCGAGTAGTAAGCGTCACCGTCTTGCCGTCCCTCCCCGTTCTGTGATTGGATCCCTGAAACACATGCACATGGTGCCTATAGATTCCTTAGATCCTCTAGTTTCATTTGAAACCAGATCTCCAGTATATTCATAAAAGCCCCAATTGGGGTCGCAAGATGATTTCTGGGGGTCGCCAAATCATTTAGGAAGTCAGCTCTGTCTCCACTGTGTTCATGTGTTAATGTGTTTTAGTCTTTTTGGTCATTTTGTGTCTTTTTTGGTAATTTTGTGTCTTTTTTTGGTCATTTTGTGTCTTTTTTTGGTCGTTTTGTGTCTTTTTTTTGGTCATTTTGTGTCTATTTGTGGTACATTTTTGTCATTTTGTGGTCAATTTGAGTCCTTTTTTGCTTAATTTTATGTTAAGTTAAAAGTAACAATAAAATATAAATATATATATATAAATGCACAGACAGAGAGATGATTTAGTTGTTGTCTGCTTCATTATTTGTCCAAAATTCATCATATCAACTGAGTTTGTATGATCTGAAGTGTGCGTGTGATAAGAAGTTTTTGTCTGAAAGCACCAAAGCTGTGAGATGAAGTGACATTTAGAAATCAAATATCAATACTTTCCAATCTTTCTGTTGTAGGTGTGGCCTGCTGCAGGTTGGGGACCGCCTCCTGTCAATCAACGGGATCCCCACAGAAGACGGGACACTGGAGGAGGCCAATCAGCTTCTCCGAGACGCGGCGCTGACCAATAAGGTCACACTGGAGATCGAATTTGATGTAGCAGGTTTGTAAAGTTAACAAAAAGTTTCAGACATCCTCAGGTTTCTGTTTCTCGTATTATTACATGATATATTATTATTTCTTTACCGGACTCCTGCTTTATATCATCACAGCGTGGCCTTTTATAACCTCTACGTCTATGGGCTGTTGTAAATTGTGTCAGGCAACCATTAATGTTTCTGCAACTCTTTCCCCATCTATGAGAGTTTAAAACAGTTTTCATAGAGTATAATTAAAGAGCACGGAGCAGCGCAGTGACTTCTTTATTAGCAAGCGTGCACAAACAGCATGAAGTGGTCAAACTGTCAGGAGAGGACGGAGTAATTGCAGCTTTTCACTGCAGAGGCTGACACCATCTGCATGCTTTTAACCTCATGAAGACATAACAACCACACTGATACCCGACCAGTTCAAAGCTGTACTCACTTCTGATTTCTGTGTTGAAGAAAAGTGATCCAACGGCATTCTGAACACAGAAATAAGGTTTAATCTATGCAAGTTTCTCAAAAGTGAAATTTAAATAACTGAATGTGGTTATTGCTAACATTTAATGTTCATAATGGGTTGGATCTGTAAGGAGTAGTCTGCTGTTTTGACTTTTTTACTTTTAGATAATGATTCTAGGAGAGAGTTAGCTTGACATTTTTTTAAAGTTGCATAAAACATATATGGATTTTCTGCCAAACAAAAAAAGTTATATTTACATTTATTGGTACGAACCAAAACACACGCCCTTAAGCTTTACTAAGTGTATTAAATACATTTTTTTCCCATTAAACATTTGCAAAGATGATTTTTTTTTAATCCTACATTATAAGTGTGATTGCTATCTAGAAGTCTACTCCTTCCCTATTTGTTTTGTGTTGTTTTTTTCATTAACTGCAGCATCTTGCCATGGAACAAAACTTGCTAACATTCTGTCAACATTTCACATTAACTACTAATATAAATGATCATGTTATGTTTCCGGTTAATTAAGCGGTGTGAAACGAGAGTCTAACTTCTTATCTTTGAGACTGTATATCGTTTTAACCATGTACGTTAGCCTCGGGTCGGCTAAAGGGTGCTAACCTTGGTGAATTAGCCTTGTGCTAACATTAGCTGGTCGCACATTAGTCAGTTGCATTAGCCGGTCGCACATTAGCCGGTTGCATTAGCCGGTCACACATTAGCCAGTTGCATTAGCCGGTCACACATTAGCCGGTTGCATTAGCCGGTCACACATTAGCCAGTTGCATTAGCAAGTCGCACATTAGCTGGTTGCATTAGCCGGTCACACATTAGCCAGTTGCATTAGCCGGTCACACATTAGCCGGTTGCATTAGTCGGTCACACATTAGCCAGTTGCATTAGCCGGTCACACATTAGCCGGTTGCATTAGCCGGTCAAACATTAGCCAGTTGCATTAGCAAGTCGCACATTAGCCGGTTGCATTAGCCGGTCACACATGAGCCAGTTGCATTAGCAAGTCGCACATTAGCCCTTTGCATTAGCCGGTCGCACATTAGCTGGTTGCATTAGCTGGTCGCACATTAGCCGGTTGCATTAGTCAGTTGCATATTAGCCAGTTGTACATTAGCCAGTTGCATTAGCCAGTCACACATTAGCCGGTTGCATTAGCCAGTCACACATTAGCCGGTTGCATTAGCCGGTCACACATTAGCCAGTTGCATTAGCAAGTCGCACATTAGCCGGTTGCATTAGCCGGTCGCACATTAGCTGGTTGCATTAGCTGGTCGCACATTAGCCGGTTGCATTAGCTAGTCGCACATTAGCCGGGCGCATTAGCCGGTCACACATTTGCAAGGCGCATTAGTCGGTCGCACATTAGCCGGTTGCATTAGCTGGTTGCATTAGCCAGTCGCACATTAGCCAGTTGCATTAGCAAGTCGCACATTAGCTGGTTGCATTAGCAAGTCGCACATTAGCCAGTCGCACATTAGCCAGTTGCATTAGCAAGTCGCACATTAGCTGGTTGCATTAGCAAGTCGCACATTAGCCAGTCGCACATTAGCCAGTTGCATTAGCAAGTCGCACATTAGCTGGTTGCATTAGCAAGTCGCACATTAGCCAGTTGCATTAGCCAGTCGCACATTAGCCAGGGGCATTAGTCGGTCGCACATTAGCCAGGCGCATTAGTCGGTCGCACATTAGCCGGTTGCATTAGCAAGTCGCACATTAGCCGGTCAGTGTTGAGGAGGAGGACACGTTCCCGTCAGTTACTCGATTTTCTCAGTTGCATGTAAACTGGGACAAGGACAGAAGTCCAAATAGGTGCCAATATTGATTTTTAAGCATAGCTCGATTAAACTGTGCATGTAAACGCACCATTGATATGAAAACACTACTGATCTGACTCACCAGATGTAGAGTGTTGGTAGAAGTCGCCCTTTAGCTGCCTACTTCTAACCCTTCAGCTATCCCCATGATCTGTTTTGCACGAGAAATACAAGCAATATAAATCAATTTTAAAGCAATTTCTATGTTTCTTCCGAGCTATTAAAATCCAGATTTCTACCTTCTGATCACTCTGTGGATTTGATTCCACTCGGTTTGAGCTGTGAGGCTCTCTGCAGTCATAAATCATGTTTTTTTCCGCTGTTTTGATATCGCCTTTCATAATGTTTCATCATCTAATAATTTACATAACCAGCAAGTAATTATGAAATTAGCATTTATGTATAAACAGAGAGAAATTATAATAGTCTCTTACCCTACCATTAGCTCCAAAAGTTGATGCAGCCAATTCCCAAGCATAGTGTTGCAGACTATTACTTTCAAAATAAGTTAGACAGCTCTGAGTGGAATACATTTATCGCCCACTTTCTGTAGCTGTCAGGCACAACACTGTTTAAAATTAAAAATTAAAACACTTTGATACACAGAGAATGTGAGTGACGACAGCTAATGAACCTGATGATCCTGTTTGAGGATCCCAAAGTGAGAAACTGAACCAAAGAGCTTGTTAAAAGTCTTAAGTGGTTGATCCGCTCATGTCATGTTTATGCCTGCACTGTAAACAATTGTCTTGTAAATTAACAGTAAAATACCTGCAGCAGGGTATCCAGCATTCTACTGATAACTGTACAGTTCCTCTACTGTTACTTTATTTACAGCATGTTACTGTGATAAAACCACATAGTGAATTACAGTAAAATCCTGCATTTCATTGATTTTTACAGTAAACTAAAACACAGTATAGTGCTGAAGCTAGTTGAAATAATAGAGCATTTTACTGTCTGAAAGCCAATTACTATGAATTAAGCGCTGTCTAAGTATCTCAAAATAATGACTTAGTATCTGAAAATATGTTACGTAATATCTTAAAATAATGGCTTAATAAGTCAAAAAAACGACTAAGTATGTCAAAAATATGACTTAATTTATCAAAATAATGACTTGGTATATCAAAATTACTTAATATCTCAAAATAATGACTTAAAATCTCAAAGTAATGACTAAGTATGTCAAAAATAAGGACTTAGTCTCTCAAAATGACTTAATATGTCAAAATAATGGCTTAATATGTCAAAAAAACGACTAAGTATGTCAAAAATATGACTTAATTTATCAAAATAATGATTCGGTATATCAAAATTACTTAATATCTCAAAATGAATTACTTAATATCTCAAAATAATGACTTAAAATCTCTAAGTAATGACTAAGTATGTCAAGAATAAGGACTTAGTCTCTCAAAATGACTTAATATGTCAAAATAATGACTTAATATCTCAAAATAATGACTTAATATCTCAAAATAATGATTGTTATACAATGCAGTCATTTTTTGTCAATAGAGCATATTACTGTCTGAAAGCCAATTAATTAATTTATTAATATTACCATATACGGAATGAGTTAGTTAAGTAAAAAACAGCCATTAAAATGTGATGTATCATATCATATATTTCATGGGAAACTGCAAGCTACCTACAAATATTGCCCAGAATGCATTGTTTTCTACAGTATAATACCTTTTTTAATGGAAAACAGTATGTTACTGTCACAATTTGGCTGTTTTCTTACAGAAATGTGTTCCAGTGTGGATGTCGAGTTGTTTTACTGGTGGAATTAATATAATAAGTCATGCAGGCAGACAGTGAGGGTTTGAAGTTGCTGTTTGCCCTGGAGAAGAGCAATTCAGACGAGATAAGTGCAAGAGCTAAAAGCCTTGTAATTACAAATGTTAAGCAGGATAAAAAGACTTATTTGTTGCTCTTTTCTAATATAATATAATATAAAATAATGACTTCTCCACATGTGTTTGTGTCACAGAGTCAGTGGTGCCTAGCAGTGGGACGTTCCACGTCAAACTGCCCAAGAAAAGAGGAGTAGAGCTGGGACTCACCATCAGTGGTAGGAACACACACACATACACACACACACACACACACACACAAACACACACACACATTCCTGTACTTCTATCTTTGTGAGGACCCTCATTGGAACAGTGAATTCCCTTGCAAGGTTATAATAGTTTTGGATTTTTCATTAGTTTTTGTTTTAATTTTGTTGTGAATTTTTGTTTTCAAATTCAGTTAGTTTTAGTTTTGTAACCACACAATACAGTTTCAGTTAATTATCATTATCATGTAACCTTTAACCCTTAAAACAAAGTCTGAAATCTCAAAAAAGCCTCAAAGAAGTGAGGACCGGCCAAAATGTCCCCACTTTGCAAAAATGTCCTCACAATGTTGGATAAAAACGTGTTCTGGTCCTCACTATGTAGCAAGTACAAGAACACACACACACACACACACACACACACACATTCTTGTACTTCTATCTTTGTGAGGACCCTCATTGGAACAGTGAATTCCTTTGCAAGGTTATAATAGTTTTGGATTTTTCATTAGTTTTAGTTTCAATTTTGTTGTGAATTTTTGTTTTCAAATTCAGTTAGTTTTAATGAGTTTTTAGAGTGAGTTTGCTAGTTTTAGTTTAGTATTTATTTTTCTGAAATGCTTTAGTTTTAGTTTAGTTTTTATTAGTTTTAGTTTTGTGTAATGGGGTATTTGTTGGGTGGGAGATTAAAAGAGGTCACAGTAAATTTTGCCTTTATTTCCTTTGTCTTATCCATCTTCATTATGTATGAAAAAAGTTGACAAAGAGGAAAACGAAGGACATTTTCACTATAATTTTAGTTAGTTTTGTAACCACACAATACAGTTTCAGTTAATTATCATCATCATGTAACCTTTAACCCTTAAAACAAAGTCTGAAATCTCAAAAAAGCCTTTAAAGAAGTGAGGACCGGCCGAAATGTCCTCACTTTGCAAAAATGTCCTCACAATGTTGGTTAAAAAACGTGTTCTGGTCCTCACTATGTAGGGAGTACAAGAACACACACACACACATTCCTGTACTTCTATCTTTCTGAGGACCCTTCATTGACATACAGTAATACATTCCCTAACCCCTTTTTCCTTTCCTTTACCTTAACTATCATTTCTAAATGCCTCAGATGAAAATGTATTCTGGTCCTCAGTTCGTAGGAAGGACAAGTACACACACACACCAAACATTGTTCATGTGATGTATTTTTTGTTTTGAACCGCTGGCAGAATGTTTAAATGTCACAAGGATACCCTGTGCTTCTTCAAACACACACACACACACACGCACACACACGCACACATACGCACACACACACACACACACACACACACATTTTTCATGTATCTGTGTCCTGCAGGAACACTCAGCTTCAAACATTAAGACTGTTTATAAAATGTTTTAGATACCAGGCAGCACACTTACAGTCTGTTTTTCATTCTGATGAGACAAATCATAAACCGCTGGGTTTATATTTAATAACCAGAAGTATGTGGACACATTGATCTTTTAGTCTGAGGCTCTTTAGTTCCACTTAGTTCCACTTCAGGTGAATCTAAAGGCTGCAGCACCGAAGATCTTTCTACATCCAGACAGGACTGTTCTTCTAATAATAATAATAATATAGAAGTAAGTGTGAAAAATGTTGAACGCTTAAAATAATAAATTAACTCTTAAAACCAGATAAATTAAAGCTGCCAGCAGTGATGAACTGGCCCGAGCAGAGTGACCTGATGGTTATTAGTTTCTTATCAAGATTTAAAAAAAAAAATTAGTCTTTTTTTTGTGTGTTTTTGTCTTTGTGTGTCTTTTTTGGTCATTTTATGTCTTTTTGTGTCTTTTTTCTGTCTTTTTGTGTCCTTTTTTCTTGTCTTTTTTTGGTCTTTTTTTGTGTCTTTTTGTGTCTTTTTTGTGTCTTTTTAGTGTCTTTTTTTGTCTTTTTTGTGTCTTTTTTTGGTCAAAAAATGTACAAAAGAGATAAATAAAAGCTGCCAGCAGCGATGAACTGGCCCGAGCAGAGTGACCTGACAATTATTTGTTTTTTCTAAAATAAATATTGTCTTTTTTGGTGGGTTTTTTTTTGTCTTTTTGTGTCTTTTTGGTGATTTGACATCTTTTGTGTCTTTTTTGTGTGTTTTTTTGTGTGTTTTTATCTCTTTTTTTGGTCATTTTACGTCTTTTTGTGTCTTTTTTTGGTCAAAAAATGTACAAAAGAGCTAAATTAAAGCTGCTTTAGAAGTTTAGAACTTTAGATTTAGAAGTGCTAGATAATTTATCTTGTTTTAAGAGTTAATTTCTTATTTTAAGTGTTCAACATGCTTATTTCTAGATTTAATAATCTCAATTTAATAAATCTTGTCAAGGTAAATTATCTGTCCATGCAGCAAGATCATTTCCCTCAGATTTACTGTTTTATCTGGTTTTTACACCTTTTTTACAGTGTTTACAATTTAGCAACATGTCAAATGTTATTTTGTGAAGTTACCAAAATACCAAATGTTACAGTGATGAATAGTTTAATGTAAAGCTTTAATGCTGCTGTCCTACATTCAGTCTAAGAGTCAATGCTAATATTTATCAGTCTGGAATGTGTGTGTGCCGATTCATACGGTAATATTTCAAGGAGCCTGGCAGGTACATGTTTAAATATTTGGAGTAAAGACATAAATACAGCAGTAATTCATATAAAGACAGAGAAGCAGAGAAAACAGAATCCAGACTGGCTGAGATCATGTGAAAGCTTGAACACTCTCTGCTCTCTCTTTTTATTTTGGAAGCAGAGTGAAAAATTAAAAACTCAGATCTTTTACTGAAGTTAAAGAACTTATTCTGTTACAAGTAAAAAGTCCTGCATGTAAAATCATAGTTTAATAAAAGTATAAAAGGTTCAGCTCCAAAAATAAAAGGTTTTCATTTTGCAGAGAGGCCCATTTCAGAATGATGCATGTTATTAATGTTTTAATGTAAAAGTATGACAGGTGACGGTGAGTTAGTCCATAAAAATACATCATAATGCATGAATTGATTAAATTTTTTTTATTAAAATCCTGAATCTGCAAAGTAGAAACCTGTCAACAAACACATGTATAATAATGCATAATAATAACTGTAAGTATGCAACCTCTTTTAATATATTAATATATATATACAAATATATAAATTAATATAAAACAATAATAAAATATGAGAAAAGTTAGATATTAAGTAAAATATTTTACATCAAGAAAAAATCAATTGAAAAAGACATAATAAATAATAATAATAATAATAATAATAATAATAATAATAATAATAATTATAATATAGGGGAAAAAATGAATAAAATACAACAGATGTGACCCATTTTACATTACATTGAACATAAATAAAATAAAATAAAATAAATATAAAGTAATAATTAATAAACAATTAATAAGAAATTAAATAAATGAAGACATGAAATGTTTCATTCTGTGTGTAATGGATCTATATAATGTGTTATTTCCACATTTTGAATTGAATTACTGACATAAATTAACTTTTCTATGATATTCTAGTTTAAAATATGTAAAATTTAAAATATTTTACATCAAGAAACAAAACATAAAATCAATTTAAAAAATAGAATAAATGATATAAAATAATAAATATGACTGTATTAAATTACCAGTTTTAAATAAAAAATAGAAAAAAATAATAAAATATGAGAAAAGTTGTGCTGTTAGAGGTAAAATATATATCGTCAAGAAGGAATCAATAAAAAAGATATAATAATAATAATAATAATAATAATAATAATAATAATAATATGGGGAACAAAACTGAATAAAATACAACAGATGTGACCCATTACATTGAACATAAATAAAATAAAATAAATATAAAGTAATAATTAATAAACAATAAATAAGAAATTAAATAAATGAAGACATGAAATGTTTCATTCTGTATGTAATGGGTCTATATATTTTGTTATTTCCACTTTTTGAATTGAATTACTGACATAAATCAACTTTTCTATGACTGTATTAAATTTACAAATTTTAAAATGAATAAAAAAATAAATTTAAAACAATAATAAAATATGAAAAAAGTTGTGCTGTTAAAAGTAAAATATTTTACATCAAGAAAAATCAATAATAAGATATAATAATAATAATAATAATAATAATAATAATAATAATAATAATTATATAGGAAACAAAACTGAAAAAAATACAACAGATGTGACCCATTTTACATTACATTGAACATAAATATAAAGTAATAATTAATAAACAATAAATAAGAAATTAAATAAATGAAGACATGAAATGTTTCATTCTGTGTGTAATGGATCTATATAATGTGTTATTTCCACTTTTTAAATTGAATTACTGACATAAATCAACTTTTCTATGACTGTATTAAATTTACAAGTTTTAAAATAAATAAAAAAGAAATGTAAAACAATAATAAAATATGAGAAAAGTTGTGCTGTTAAAAGTAAAATATTTTACATCTAGAAAAATCAATAAAAAGATGTTGTTAATAATAATAATAATAATAATAATATAGGAAACAAAATTGAAAAAAACAGATGTGACCCATTGTAAATTACATTGAACATAAATATAAAGTAATAACTAATAAACAATAAATAAGAAATTAAATAAATGAAGACATGAAATGTTTCATTCTGTGTGTAATGGATCTATATGATGTGTTATTTACACTTCTTGAATTTAATTACTGACATAAATTAACGTTTCTAAGATATTCTAATCTATTGAGATGCTCCTGTAAAAGAAGAGGCAGACTGAGACTCTCTGAGACAGAGAACGGTGTCGTGCTGCCATCTTCTGACCAAAGTGTTCACAGCTGAGACAGAAGCATCTTACTTATTTATATATATATATTTATACTTATTTCTCCTGATAAAAGAGTTATTGTGACAAAATGTGATGTCTTTGCCATTGCTACACTACTTACACACACTTACTTACTTAACCCTTTATTGCACAACATGGTCTAAAGTGACCTGACTAAGTTTTTATATTCTATATCTTTGCAATAAATTAATTTCCTCATTCAGTACTGCAGGTTTTCCTCAAATAACTTGTTTTTGATCATCATACATCCTATTTTTTTGTTTTCAATTCTTACTTTTTGAATAAAAACCCTTTTTTGTATCACTACGCTTCTAATGCACAAGGTCATTTTTGACCCATGTTGTGCATTAGAAGGTGTTTATATGTTGTCACCAGTTTAAAACCTGACAAAGACGACACAAATATTAACTATCCTATTTTGTTAAATTGGTGTTTTTCCAATGGAAATTATTATTTGGTGGCTCTAATAAGTCTCAAATGTTAAAATATGTGATTTTCCAATGTAATCTGGTGGTTCTAACAACTCTTTTAAAGTTAAACCTTCAAAATAAGACAAACATAGTTACACATATACTCAAATTGTTAATTTAGTGAATCACTTTTTGTATCACTACGCTTCTAATGCACAAGGTCATTTTAGACCCATGTGTGTAAACTTGATGTAATAATACAAAAACTAATTTTCTTCATAAAATATGAAAGGAAAAATGGATATAATGATCTGTTGTAATAAAAAAAGATATTCAAACACACAGCCAGCATGAAATAACATGGGGAATTAATGCAGGTCATTTTTGACCCATGTTGTGCATTAGACTTTTGTCTTGTTATTTTGATTATTTTGACTTTTTTTCGTGACTTCGACTTTTTTTCTCATTTTGAATCATTTCTCCTGACTTCCACTTTTTTCTCCTCATTTTGACTTTTTAAAAAAAAATGATTTCCACTTTTCTTTCTCATTTCAACTTTTTCCTCCTGATTTGAATTGAATACCATTTCATCATTAATTTGCCTGTTGCTCTGTGCAGCAAGTCGTCCTGAACCAATCAATCGGCACCATGGACTCATTTGTATTATTGTTGTTATTACGTTCTTCTTTTCTTTCTTTTAAAACTGTGCCAAAATAAATATGTCAAATTAAAAAAACATTTCAGATGTTTGATATGAAAATATGAAAGGAAAAATGGTTATAATGATCTGTTATAAAATATAAAAAAAGATATTCAAACACACAGCCAGCATGAAACAACATGGGGAATGAATGTGGGTCATTTTATGACCCATGTTGTGCATTAGAAGGTGTTTATTTTGATTTCTTTATTTTATTTTTAACATGACTTTGTTGTTGCTGCTGCTAACTGTGTTCTGGTCTCCCTCCACAGCCAGTAAGAAGCCCGGAGAGCCTCTCATCATTTCTGACATCAAGAAGGGCAGCATGGCCCACAGGTAGCTGGAACACTCAGTTTATTATCTTCCTTATGTTTCCTCTCTCTCTCTCTCTCTCTCCCTCTCTTTTAATTAATCTAGTAAAGTCCAACTCTTTGTAGTTAAGAAAATGTCACTCATTATGTACATCAAAATCCCACAATGCACCATTTATTATTCAATTCTCAGGCTCCGTTTACACGAGGACGGTCTGAACAGAAGACGCAAAAGTGGCGTCGCGTCTTCACTTTTTATTCCTCGTTTAGACGAGCGTTTTCAGGAGGAAATCTGCTGCATACGGTGACGCAAAAGTGTGTGAAATGTGATTGTATGCAGCCAGGCGGCATCACTTAAAGCCATAAGAGCATCTTTGGGCATGCAGAAGTTTTCACGCCACACATTTTCATCAGCTACTCCTTCCACAAAGTTCTCCACCATCACTAGATCTCCCAGGTCTCGTTCACAGCCGTCTGGCTGGTTTTGGCCATTTAGTGTCTTTTTGTGGTCAATTTTTGTCGTTTTTTTGTCATTTTGTGTATTTTTGGTCATTTTGTGTCTTTTTTGGTCAATTTGTGTCTTTTTGTGGTCAATTTTTGTCTTTCTTTGGCCATTTTGCATCTTTTTTTTGGCCATTCTGCATCTTTTTGGGTCATTTTTCATCTTTCAGTAATTTTGTGTCTTTTTTTGGTTATTTTGCATCTTTTTTTGGTCAATTTGTGTCTTTTTTTTGTCAATTTGTGTCTTTTTTTGGTCAATTTGTGTCTTTTTTTGGTCAATTTGTCTCTTTTTTGGTCATTTTGTGTCTTTTTGTTGCCATTACTACTCCTTCCACAAAGTTCTCCACCATCACTAGATCTCCCAGGTCTCGTTCACAGCCGTCTGGCTCGCCTCCGACCAATTGCTGCATCCAGAATGTGATGGAGGTAATTCCAGATCCTTCTCTGTTCACTAATACTATCTGTACATATCCTGGACATTTGGTGGAAAGACTCCTGTAAGTTTATTAGAGCTGCCAGAGCAGCTTGAAGGTCCCACCATGGAAATAATCCCACATGTTTGTTTATTTCCTGTACTGGAGCATGTATGTGACGTAAACACAGACGTGACGTGAGCAGATCAGATCAGAGTTTTGTGTCTTGTCAGTGTAGACGACACGCTACGGAGGAGAGGATTACACTTTTACACTTTGGAAGGTGGTTTCAGATTTTTGCGTTTTTAAGCCCCCAAAACGCCGTCACCGTCTAAACGAAAGGTACTTCCGATAAAATACTTTGACGTTTTTACCCGCAAGCGTCCTCATGTAAACGGGGCCTCAGTGTTCTTGCTAACTACAAGTGCTGCTTTGTGAAATGTAAGAAAACAGGCTGCAACAAGGACAGAAGTGATGGTTCTGGTTCCACCTTGGTCTCCTTCAGAACAGGAACTCTGGAGCCTGGTGACAAGCTGCTGGCCATCGACAACATCAGACTGGAGAACTGTTCCAGAGACGACGCGGAGCAGATCCTGCAGCAGTGTGAGGAGCTGGTCAAACTAAAGATACGCAAAGATGAAGACAACTCAGGTACGTGTGTTAGCATGCATGTAGTGAAGCTTAATGCTGGGCTGACAGCAAGAGATGTCCCCAGGCCCAGACTAAAAACTGGAAGTCTTTAGTAAATATAAGAGTTTTACTGGAGTCACGGCGCTCCGTCATCTCCATCGTTAAGTTTAACCTTCTGGAGTCTCCAGAAACGCCAAAGCATGGCTTCTTCATCCAGACGTAGAAACAAAACAAAGCAAAAAAAGACACAAAATGACTAAAAAAAGACACAAAATGACTGAAAAAGACACAAAATGACCAAAAAAGACAAAATGAGAAGACAGAATAACCAAAAAAAAAAAACAAAAACAAAAAAACACAGAAGATACAAAATAACAAAAAAGACACAAAATAACTAAAAAAGACACAAAAAGACACAAATGACCAAAAAAGACACAAAATAACTAAAAAAGACACAAAAAGACACAAATGACCAAAAAAGACACAAAATAACTAAAAAAGACACAAAAAGACAGGTTGAACCTGACTGGTTCCAGACTGGTTCCAGACTAGTTCCAGACTAGTTCCAGACTGGTTCCAGACCGGTTCCTGACTGGTTCTTGACTGGTTCCAGACTGGTTCCAGACCGGTTCCAGACTAGTTCCAGACTGGTTCCAGACCGGTCCCTGACTGGTTCCAGACCGGTTCAGACTGGTTGCTGACTGGTTCCAGACCAGCCAGTAAAACCAGTAAAACCACTTCCACAAGAAAAAGGAACATCACAATAATGCCTCAATAAACATGTAGTGATGTCATATATTTAGATGTTTCTTAGTAAAGAGAACAGTAAGGAATAAATAAATAAATGTATACATTAATAAGTAATAAATAATCCATGATTAATGTGTTAATAACTAATGAAAGTTGATAGAGCTGATAAATATAATTTTTTCAATTAAACACATTATAATTAAATAGGACATAAATGTATATGATGAATTCATTTCTAAATGTTCCTTTCCTTTATTCTTCCTTAAATCTATTTTCACATTAGAGCAGCTGGAGCCTAAAGCTGCTTCTCCTCCAATTTAGAAGTTTTTACTAAGAGCATGATGGGAAAAAACTGCTAAAAGAATCTAGTTGTAGTCTTGTAAATAGTTTCCCTGCAGTGTGAGACTAAAAACTCTAAACATTTGTCTTTTCCAAATCTTTTCAAAGTCTTCTGATGTGTCGGGAGCATTAGTCTATCTATGGTTGGTTGTTAGTAAACATTACAACCAAAATGTAAGGGAAAGATTATTGCACAACTGAAACTACATTTGAGATGTTTGATATGATTTAATTTCATCCATCAGCTCTTCAAGCATCAGTTTTAAGGAGCTGCAGTAACACTATCTGACCAGCAGGTGGCGGTGTTGTCCACAGATTATTATAGACTCCTGCTGAAGCTTTAAAATGATTAGAGATAATAAAAGATTCTTCTTTATTGATCCCAGTGGGGAAACAGAAACTGTTAGACAGATGAACACTTAAATCCAAAGTGAAAGAATAAAAGTTAGTATACCATAAAGCATGGGTCTTAAACTCGCGGCCCGTGGGCCAATTGTGGCCCTCGTGAAGATATTTTGTGGCCCCCACCTTGATATGAAAGTTTAATGTGAGTTTTTTGGTAATTTTGTGTCTTTTTTAAATAATTTTGTGTCTTTTTTAATAATTGTGAGTCTTTCTTAAGAATGTTGTGTCTTTTTAAAATAATTTTGTTTCTTTTTTGGTAATTCTGTGTCTTTTTTAAATAATTTTGTGTCTTTTTTAGTCCTTTTGTCTCTTTTGTCATTTTGTGTCTTTTTTGGGTCATTTTGTGTCTTTTGTAAGTAATTAAGTGTTTTTTCAGTCAATTTGTGTCTTTTTTTAATAATTGTGTGTCTTTTCTAAGAATGTTGTGTCTTTTTTAAATAATTTTGTCTCTTTTGGTAATTCTGTCTCTTTTTTTGGTAATTTTGTGTATTTAAAAAAAATATTTTTTGTCTCTTTTTGTAATTTTGTGTCTTTTTTGGTCATTTTGTGTCTTTTCTTAGGTGATTTTGTGTCTTTTTTAAAGTAATTTAGTGTTTTTTCAGTCAGTTTGTGTCTTTTCTTTGTAATTTTGTGTCTTTTTTGGTCATTTTGTGTCCTTTTTTTAGTAATTTTGTGTCTTTTTTTGATCATTTTGATACTGCCTCCAGCGGCCCACCAGGTAATTTGAGTTTGAGACCCCTGCCTTAAAGGATAAACATCAAAAAAGAGAAAAAACAAGATATTTATATCAGAAAATGTGCAGTAAGTGATATCCTGCTGATGTAATGATGTGATGTGTATACCGTGAGGTTTAATCCAGCTGAGGACTCTCGTGCTTTGCCACTTTGTCACGTGTTGCAGATCTTACAGCAACCATCTTGTGCAATTTGACGAGTTCAGGAAATAAACACATCCTGTTTCTCGCACAGAGATGTCACCCTGTTTGCCTCGATGTGATGTAAACAACAACATGCACACACAAACACAGCGAGGGATTGTGTAATCACGTTAGATTATGACTCAGAGGATACCATCACATGCACACACACACAGACAGACACACACACACACACATACACACACTCAAGCACGCACTCGGGGGTAAAATGCAGAGATTATGGGTTCATGCTACATGATGACAAGGCAGTCTTCTCCCTGGTTACCATGGAAACTGTGTCTTCCTCACCAGTGTTGTCTTGAGAAGAGTTTTGACCTACTTCTGGAGTGAAATGTGTTTCACATGAACAGGGAACGTGATGCAGGATCACCAACAAACTGGAGAGGTTTCAGTGTGTGTCTCCATCTACTCGCTGGGGTCGACAGTCAACAGACACAAAATTAGCAAAAAAAGACACAAAAAAGACAAAAATGACCAAAAAAGACACAAAATAACAAAAAAAGACACAACATCAGATACAATATTGCCAAAAAAGACACAAAAAAGACAAATAAATAAACAAAATGACCCAAAAATAGACACAAAATAACTAAAAAAGACACAACAGACACAAAATGACCAAAAAAGACACAAAAAAGACAAATAAATACACAAAATGACCAAAAAAAGACACAAATGACCAAAAAAGACACAAAATAACTAAAAAAGACACAACAACAGACACATAATCACCCAAAAAGACACAAAAAAGATAAATAAATACACAAAATGACCAAAAAAGAAACAAATGACCAAAAAAGACACAACAGACACAAAATGACCCAAAAAGACACAAATGACCAAAAAAAGAAACAAAATAACTAAAAAAGACACAACAACAGACACAAAATGACCAAAAAAGACACAAAATAACTAAAAAAGACACAACAACAGACACAAAATCACCGAAAAAGACACAAAAAAGATAAATAAATACACAAAATGACCAAAAAAGACACAAAATAACTAAAAAAGACACAACAACAGACACAAAATGACCCAAAAAGACACAAATGACCAAAAAAGAAACAAAATAACTAAAAAAGACACAACAACAGACGCAAAATGACCAAAAAAGACACAAATGACCAAAAAAGACACAAAATAACTAAAAAAGACACAACAACAGACACAAAATGACCAAAAAAGACACAAAATAACTAAAAACGACACAACAGACACAAAATGACCAAAAAAGACACAAAATAACTAAAAAAGACACAACAACAGACACAAAATTACCCAAAAAGACACAAAATAACTACAAAAGACACAACAACAGACACAAAATGACACAAAAAGACACAAAATGACCATAAAAAGAGGAAGAGGTTTCAGTGTGTGTCTCCATCTACTCGCTGGAGTTGAAACATTAGAATAACACGTGCGTGTCTCTGTCTCTGTCTCTGTGTGTGTGTGTGTGTGTGTGTGTGTGTGCGTGTGTGTGTCTGTGTGTGTGTGTGTGCGTGTGTGTGTGTGTGTGTGTCTCAGATGAGCAGGAGACGTCAGGCAGCATCATCTACACGGTGGAGCTGAAGCGCTACGGAGGCCCTCTGGGTATCACCATCTCAGGCACCGAGGAGCCTTTTGACCCCATCACTATATCTGGCCTCACCAAGAGAGGCCTGGCCGAGAGGTACGTGCACACAGACACACACACTTCCCTTCTTCTCTTCTTGCAGATCTAGGTTAACAGTTTGAGTTTTGAAGCATCGAGTAAAGCCCTGCAGCTGGAGGTTTCATGGATTGTTCTTTATTCCAATATTTAGACATAACAGTGTACAAGTAGAGCACAAAAAAACACAACAAAGACTTCAAAAAGTGCAAAGAAAAACTGCAAAGATGCGTTCACTGACTGCATAAAAAGAAAACAGAATCACTTATATCCAGCATTTTTACGGTAAAAAAACGGCAGCTGCCAGGTGGTTGCCAGAACTTTACCGTAGTAAATACAGTGCAACTTTTTAAAATATTACGGTAAAAACACTGCACTGTTCCATTTTTTACTGTATAAATAAAATATTTTTCGATCAAAAGAAATGCTGTTGATGTGTTTACTGACACTGAAAAGAAAACAAAATCACTTATATCCAGCATTTTTACGGTAAAAAAACGGCAGCTGCCAGGTGGTTGCCAGAACTTTACCGTAATAAATACAGTGCAACTTTTTTTAATATTACGGTAAAAACATATTGGCACTGTTGATTTAAAATTTTTTCCGTATGGATAAAAGGTTTTTCCATCAAAAGAAAAGCTGTTAAGATGTGTTTACTGACACTGAAAAGAAAAGAAAATCACTTATATCCAGCATTTTTACGGTAAAAAACCGGCAGCTGCCAGGTGGTTGCCAGAACTTTACCGTAATAAATACAGTAGAACTTTTTTTTTATTATTACGGTAAAAAGAAAAGAAAATCACTATATCCAGCTTTTTACGGTAAAAAAACGGCAGCTGCTAGGTGGTTGCCAGAACTTTACCGCAATAAATACGGTACAACTTTTTTTAATATTACGGTAAAAAAAATATTGCCACTGTTGATTTTACGTCTAAGATTCCCATTTTATTCCATTTTTTTCCGTATAAATAAAAGGTTTTTCCATCAAAAGAAAAGCTGTTAAGATGTGTTTACTGACACTGAAAAGAAAAGAAAATCACTTATATCCAGCATTTTTACGGTAAAAACTGGCAGCTGCCAGGTGGTTGCCAGATCTTTACCGTAATAAATACGGTAGAACCAAATCACTTTTATCCAGCATTTTTACGATAAAAAAAAAGGCAGCTGCCAGGTGGTTGCCAGAACTTTACCGTAATAAATACAGTACAACGTTTTTTTAACAATTACGGTAAAAAAATATTGGCACTCTTGATTTTACGTTTAAGATTCCCATTTTATTCAATTTTTTACTGTATAAATAAAAGGTTTTTCCATCAAAATAAAAGCTGTTAAGATGTGTTTACTTAAAAAATCACTTATATCCAGCATTTTTATGGTAAAAAACCGGCAGCTGCCAGGTGGTTGCCAGAACTTTACTTTAATAATTGTTGCTGACCATTTTTTACTTATAAATAAAAGGATTTTCCGCCAAATAATTGACAAGAAAATACTAAATCATACTAAATGCCGCATGAATTAAAGATTTTACCATTAAATATTACAGTATATTTTTGTTAGAGATATGGTGTTTAGTACATTTAACAGTGAGAAAAAGTACAATCTTTTTTACGAAAGATAAATGCAAAAATTACAGTGATGGCTTGTATATATATTACATTAAATACATATTACAGTGTATTTTACACTGGAGTAATGTATTTTTCAAAAAACAAAACTGTAAAAAATACAGTTTTGGCTGATATATACATTTACAGTGTTTCATTGTTACTGAAACTGAATTAACCCATTTATCATTTTACAGTCTTTTACTGTCATGGTTTAACAGTTTTTCACCGTAAAATCTACAGACATTTTTTTACAGTGTATGATAAATACATTTAACCTGGTAATTTGACTACTAGTAGCACTATGGAGCGATGTTTTTAACATGATACACACTGCTGCAGGTTTCACAACCACTGCACAGTAATTTGCACAAAGAAACAAATAAATGTGGCAACAAAGTCGAGAAAGAAAAATGCTGCAGGCTAATAAACACGCATGTAAACAAAGTATGATTTAAAATATTAAAAACACTGGCTCTGCAAATGTTTTATGAGGAAAGAAATGCACTAAACATGTTTGTTAAGGATAAACAGAATCTATTTTGGCAAGTAACACGAAATGTAAACACAAGTTGTTTACAAGAGAACTACAGGGAACCTTTTACAGAAATAATTAAGTGTGCTTGAAAAAGCACACTATATATTATCCACCCGGCTTAATCCAGGATTTTATTCTTCTGTTTCTGAGGGTTTCAACAAACAGTTTTCAAATTATTCGGCTAAAAATCCTCCCAATGTTACTCTATGGAGAGGCTAGAGTGGATGACATCATCATCTCAGGCAGGCAAGCACAGTGGCTTCTTTTAAATCTCTTTTAAAAACTCACTTTTATCGATTGGCCTTCTCTTAATTTCCTTTTATTACTGTTGTATGATTACCTTGTTGTGATTGGTGATTGGTGATTTTGAATTTTACATTTTTTTTTAAAGTTTTTTTAATGTAATTTCCTCTTGTTGTTTTATTTTGTTGTTGTCAGTAAATTTGAAAATTAGTAAAAATTAGTAGTAAAAATTTGTCAAAAAATAAATTTGGAAACCTTAAAAACAACAGTTGTTTTTTTTTTTTACAGTGTACACTTAAAATAAGAAATTAACTCTTAAAACAAGATAAATTAAAGCTGCCAGCAGTGATGAACTGGCCCGAGCAGAGTGACCTGATGATTATTGGTTTCTAACAAAGATTTTTTTTTAAACGTATGATTTAGAAGTTTTAGATAATTTATCTTGTTTTAAGAGTTAATTTCTTATTTTAAGTGTTCAACATGCACTGCAAAAAAAAAAAAGTGGGGTGAACTTAAAATTTCAAGCGGATTGTAACGCCGCTATGAAATGTCAGCTAATGTTGCGACCACAATTTTGAGTTAGCATTGATACGCTAATGGCTACTCTTGTAGCTGTAACAAGCAGTGCCACTAGCATCAGTTAGCCACTAGCGTCAATTAGCCGCTAGCATCAATTAGCCGCTAGCATCAGTTAGCTGCTAGCTTTCGCTAATGACCGAATTTCACCGATTTCCCGCATTTCACAACAAAGAAATAAGAGTTATCAGAACTATTGTCCCTTGTTGTGAACCCCAACTTAAAGATATAAGTAACAACAACTCACCAACTTGTTTTTGAGCAGACAACTGGCTTCCTTTGTTGTGCTAACTTACATTATTGCCCTAAATGTCAATAATTTATATTTCCAAGTTTTACCAACTTAAATCACTGTTTTAGGCCAAAAAATATAAGTTGGCTTTTTTGCAGTGTGCTTATTTCTAGATTTAACAATCTTAAGTTAAGAAATCTTGTCAAGGTAAATTATCTGTCCATGCAGCAAGATCATTTCCCTCAGATTTACTGTTTTCATCTGGTTTTTAGACACACCTTTTTTTGCAGTGCAGGGCTAGTTTTGTATGAATTAATGAATTAGACTGGTAGAAACAGCAGCAGCAGGCCTGATCTTTGTGTGATGGTCTTTCGGAAAAAGTGAATTATTCATTCAACTATTAGCTGAAAATGAGCAAAAGTTACACAAACATGAAGATAATTCTGATCCCATAACTTTGTATTTTACATTAAAACCTTAAATGTGATATTCATTTTTAGTGTCCCTTGTAGGAATGAATAATTCCAACATTTAAGTGATTACATAATTGAAGAGGTTCAGCTGAATTTAATGTTTTATAAACTCTTTAAAATTTAACTAAATCCCCCGTTTTAAAGGCCAAGTGTCAGTCCTTGTGCAAAGTTAATATTGTCGTTAATAAGTCAGTTAATTAGAAAAAAAAATCCAAAGAAAGATGAGAATTGGGCCTTTTAATGCTGACTCATTGTACGTAATAAATATTATCCTGTTTGTTTATTAACTGACCTCCATGATGTTCAATATGTTCTTTATTCAAAATGGGACACTTTGTTCCACCGCACAAAAACGGTTTTGACACGGTACATGAAGTTTCTGTTCAAATTATTTATAGTCTGCATAAAAAACATAATTTAATCATTGGATTTAATCATTCATGGGTTTACCAGTGGGCATGTTTGATTCCTAAAAACCCTCAGGGTCATCTTTTTTTTGGGGAGTGTGGAAATTTGTTTTGGCCGTAGTCCAACCTCTCCTTAGTGTTATGTGTCACAGAATCTTTTTATGAAGAGGATGAATCTGTTCACTTCTCTGAATAATATCTCCGAGGCTTAATGTTACACTGTTTTGATCATTTTTGTATTTATCTATATGTACAATCTGAAACAGCATGTCACCAAGGGCTCTGATACCCAACCTTCTTTAAAATGTCTGTTCCACTCATGCTGAAGTTTTTTCATTACATAGTTAAATAATAATGAAAAATAACCCAACTTGATACAGTTCTACCTACAAATAAATCTGTTGAAATGTCACGTACACTAAAAAGGTATCAAATCGACTGGCTTGGCCATGACAAGTATGCTATGACTTCTCTGAGGGTTTCGGCAAACGTTTTTAAAAATTTTCGGCAAAAACACGCCAAAAAATCCCCCAATGTTAGGCTAGAGTGGGTGACACCATCACTAGAGTGCAGGAGATTTTTAACCGTCTACTTCTCCGGCATAATTTCACCTAGAGACTCCATTTAAACTTTAAACAGTAGACACAAGTCTTGTGTATCGGTGTATTAATCCACGTTTCGATAGGTCATATAGTTTTTTATCAATCCCTGTTCAATGACCATGATCATTTTGGAGAAATTCTGAGATTATAATGGGTGTGTATTGCACGGAATGTTCGTGTCACAGTGTGTGACATCATCGCCAGAGTGTGGAGGGAGAGAAAAAATTGTCAAAAAATTAATTTGAAAACTGTGGCCAGGCCGCAAATTCCACTCTACAGAAATAATTTATACATAGAAACGTAGGAAAATTGTCTTCTTGCCCACATTGGCGTGCTAAAGCTGTCAGAGTTATAGTTTGGGCGTAGGACGCACAGATGATCCACCAACACGCACCAACAGCCTCATAGTAAAATGGTAAAAAGAAGGGATAATTCCTGGAGGAAAGCAGAGGTACCAGCTTCTTCTGATCACTCTAAAAAAAATGTCTTCAGTTTTCTTCACAAAACACATATGTAGACGTTCAGCAAGAACTCAGGATTCGGTTCAATGATAGGGGGTACGGTTTTTATTTTTTTGGTAATTTTGTGTCTTTTTTTGGTAATTTTGTCTTTTTTTTTGGTAAGTTTGTGTCTTTTTTGTAATTTTGTCTTTTTTGGTAAGTTTGTGTCATTTTTAGTAATTTTGTGTCTTTTTTAAGTAATTCAGTGTTTTTTCAGTCATTTTGTGTCTTTTTTAGTCATTTTGTGTATTTTTGGTAATTTTGTGCCTTTTTTGGCAACTTTGTCTTTTTTTTGGTAAGTTTGTGTCTTTTTTGTAATTTTGTGTCTTTTTGGCAATTTTGTATCTTTTTTGGCAATTTTGTGTCTTTTTTTGTAATTTTGTGTATTTTGGGTTATTTTGTGTCTTTTATGGTAATTTTGTGTCTTTTTTAAGTAATTCAGTGTTTTTTCAGTCATTTTCTGTCTTTTTTTGGGTCATTTTGATACTACGTCCAGCAGCCCCCAGGTCATTTGAGTTTGAGACCCCTGCTGTAGGTCAAAGGTCATGCACTTTACTCTCTTTTGTCCCTGAAGAGCAGCTGATCTAAAAAACGTGTGTGGAATGAAGTAATGTGCCTGAGATCCATGCCAAGATTTAGAAAATCCCAACCGAGGCAGATGAAAGAGCCGACGTATGTTACCTTATTTAGTCCTCCTGAGTCATGAGTCGTCGGGTGAAAACCTTATTAGGAGAAATAATAAAAGACGCCTGGAGCAATAAATAGAGGGATTCCCCAGCAGCAGCTGAGTGAGCAGCAGGTGCCAAGAGACATAAATTCATGACAGATGACTTAATGTGAAACATGATGCGGTGGAGAGACGAGACGGAAATTATCACTAGTTTTCCTGTGTTGTCCTTGTATTTCAAAATAAAATGTCAACTTTTGTTACCGACTCACAGGATTTTTTTCCTGTGAGTCGGTAACAACAGTCGGTTTTACTGTTCATATTTTTAAGAGCAAACTTAAGACTTATCTTTTTAATTTGGCTTTTACCTGAAGATTTTTCTTTCTTTCACCTTAGTGTTATAACATCTTCTTTTTTATTTATTTATTTATTAGCTTATATATATAAACATATATATATATATATATATACACATATATATACATATATATATACACATATATATACATATATACATATATATATGTATATATATATACATATATATGTGTATATATATGTATATATGTATTTATATATGTGTGTGTGTGTATATATATATGTGTATTTATATATATATGTGTGTGTGTGTGTATATATATATATATATATATATACACATATATATATATTATCATGCTCTATTTCTTAATTATTTATTAATTGTTTTATCCTTTTCATCTAGCTTTTTTATTTTATTTTTAATTTATTTTATTTTATTTTTTTAACTTTCCATTGTTATTACTTTTACTTTTTATTATATATATATATATATGTATATATATATCTTATTTTGTTTTATCTTATCTTACTTTATTTTTCATCTAATTTATTTCTAACCTGCCTCCAGTGTTTCCTCACTGCTCCATCATTTTTTTATTATTATTATAGTTATTTTCTCCTTTTTTTAATGTAAAGCACTTTGTCTTTCATCTCTCTTGTATGAAAAGTGCCATACAAATAACGTCTAATTGATTGATTGATTGATTCCACCCAAAAACACATCCAGAGAGGAGGCTTACTGCCTCGTCTGTCTGTGACCCCGTTCCTTAGACTTTGTGATGCAATTGTTCTATTTCCTGTCCTAAACTGTTGTCGATAAAGCACTTTGCCTCAGACGTGTTGGCTAAAAGCACTCTATAAATACACTTGGCTCAGCCCGACACAGAAGAAAGTGCCGGAATACAGACATCAACATCTCTGCATCTGTGTGTTTCATGGAAAATCACTCCGACCCAGTTTTTTTTTTCAGCCGTTTAAGAGTCATTTTATGGGTTTTTTTTGGTCGATTTGTGTCTTTTTCTGGCCATTTTGCGTTTTTTTTTCTGCGATTTTGTGTCTTTTAACCCTTAATACGGCACTAATTGAAATACTTCCAGATTCCAAATTTCAACCCTGGAGAATATTGGAGGATATTACATACAGCCACAATGTGTAAAAACAACATACGGACTAAATATAGTTATTCGCCCGATAAAGGGTTAAAAGACACAAAATAACAGAAAAAAATGCAAAATGGCCAAAAAAAAAGACACAAATTGACCAAAAAAACCCCACAAAATGACCAAAAAAGACACAAAATGACAGAAAAGAAAACACAAAATGGCCAAAAAAAGACACAAAATGACAGAAAAGAAAATGCAAAATGGCCAAAAAAAGACACAAATTGACAAAAAAAAAACACAAAATGACCAAAAAAGACACAAAATGACAGAAAAGAAAACACAAAATGGCCAAAAAAGACACATAAATTGACCAAAAAAACCCACAAAATGGCCAAAAAAAAAGACACAAAATGACAGAAAAGAAAACACAAAATGGCCAAAAAAAAGACACAAATTGACCAAAAAAAACACAAAATGGCCAAAAAAGACACAAATTGACTAAAAAAAACACCCCGGTGCGATTGCCCCGTGGCCCTAATAATGACTTAATTGACCTCGATTTGCAATATAAAAATGAAACATTTTGCAAAAAGTCTCGTAATATCCTCCAATAACACTTCAGGGTCTACATTTTCAATTTCCAGGAGTGCCTTATAAAGGGTTAAGTGCTTTTATTCTGGTAAATCAGCTCAGGTATGTAAAAAAATATATATATATAACATCCAGAAAACTTTCTCACACTCACTTCTCCTGCTTCAGACACTTGTGTAAATTTAAACTCTGCACATGTAATATATGGGTCCATGAATGTGTGTGTGTGAGATAAGAGATAAAAATGAATAATATCTGTATCAAAGTAGGCCACAAGATAAAGACTGTTTTACATTTCTGTCTCCTGCAGCGGCCAGTGATAGTGGGATTAAAGGAGCCAGTTATTCATTAGAGTCACCTTGCTGTGTCCATAAACGTGTCATGTGGTTGTTTACATGAGTTTTGTTTCAACAGTAATGACTTTAAAAGTCCCAAACCGCAATCTGATCTGTAAACAAAGAGCGTATCGCTGCGGCCCTGAAGCTCAGTGTTCCAGCGTGTATTTTTTATCCATCTGAATTAGATTTATAATTTATATAAAGTTATTTGGACTTGCAAATGAATGTGTTGTGGAGAAAATATCATGAGGTCGGGGATAGATCATAGTGTTATTTCAATATGGAAATTAGCTTTTGACACATTTCAAAAGGTCAGTTCACATAATTTACAAAAAGTACAATTTGTTTGAACAAACCGCGTGTCCCTTCGGAGATAATAAAACTGTTTCAGATTAATCGCATTCATTAATTTAGCCCTTTATGGGTGGCTTGTATGAGGAGAACTTGACTATGACGGCATATTAGGGCCAAGTATGAATAAAAATGATTACATTTACTAGATTAAAGTGGCAAATCTACAAGAAAAAAAGTTGCAGATTTAAGAGATTTAAAGTGGAAAATCTATGCGAAAAAGTCGCAGATTTACGAGAAAAAAGTGGACTTTTTTCTCGCAGATTCACCACTTTAAATCTCATGAATCTGCACATTTTTTTCTTGTAGATTTGCAACTTTCGTCAAATTTTTTACCATTGATTTGAGATTTTTTGGTCACAAATTTGATATTTTTTTTCTCATAAATTTGTAACTTTTTTACCGTTAATTTGAGATTTTTGGTCACAAATTTGAGATTTTTTTTCTCATGAATTTGTAACTTTTTTACCGTTAATTTGAGATTTTTTGGTCACAAATTTGAGATTTTTTTCTCATAAATTTGTAACTTTTTCACCGTTAATTTGAGATTTTTTTTGTCATAAATTTGTAACTTTTTTCTCAAAATATAACCCCCCTCCCCCGGGTCCGTATGTTTTTTTTTTTTACACATTCTGGCTGTATGTAATATCCTCCAATATTCTCTAGGGTTGAAATTTGGAATTTGCAAGTATTTCAATGAGTGTCCTATTAAGGGTTAATCCTCTGGGGTCTATGATAACATGGCTTTTTTTAAAGCGCCGTAACAAAAAAAACAAGGTCACGTGGAGCGTACAGACTTGAAACTTTCTCCAGTTTTTGTTTTTTTTGACGTTCCGAGGTCATGTAAAACCAAAGATAGGATCGTTTTAATTTGATAGTACAAAAATATCTATTCAAGTGTAAAAGTAGGATGGGACATTTTGTAAAAACACTGTTCCTATAAATAAACATGTCTTTATGGTCATTTTTTGTGAATAGTTTTATTACATATGAATTTTACCTTTATATATGTTCATATTTGTAACCTATGTTTTACATGTTTCAGGTCTTAAACAGTTAAACAGCAGAAAGTGCAGGAATACAGACATCAACATCTCTGCATCTGTGTGGCTCATGGAAAATCACACCGACCCATTTTTTTTTAATAGTCAGATCATGTTGAAGTTGTGCTGAGAAAATACCAAATACCAAACATGAGTATAGTGAATATTATGTGGTATATAAAGGGGAAATAGGTTCAACTGCTGGTATGTCTTGCAGTAATATTTTCCTGTGTGTGCATTGTGCTAAATTGTGCATTGCTTTATGTTTCTGTGTGTGTGTGTGTGTGTGTGTGCGTGTGCTCTTATCTCTGTGTGTGAATGTGTTTTGGTGTGTGTCCAGGACAGGGGCGATCCATGTCGGGGATCGGATCCTGGCGATCAACAGCGTGAGTCTGAAAGGAAAACCGCTGAGCGAAGCGATCCACCTGCTGCAGATGGCCGGAGAGACGGTGACGCTGAAGATCAAGAAACAGCTCGACAGTAAGTATGAAGACTGTGAAAGGAAACATGGAATTATGAGGACTGTTTCTACTACAGTCCAGTACCATAGACTGTATGTAAATAATGGACGTAGTCACCGTGACGTCACCTGTTGGTTTGTGGCCCGTTGGAAGCATCAAGTTCAGCGTTATACTCGTCGCCATCTTGCGTCGCCATCTTGCGTCGCCATCTTGTTTCCGATTCAGGAAGCAGACCATATTTGGACTGTGGAGGAGGAGAGGGATCTGATCACTGACTACAGCCTCTCTACACCTCAACCTGACTGAGAGAAGCTGCTGCTAATTCATGTTAGCATTAACTGGAGCATTAACTGGGATGTTAGTTTGGCTAGCAACAAACAAAAACAAAATGTATCTTTCTGACCTCAGAAAACTGAGCAGCGACTCCTTGGAGTGTCTGTTAGTCCAACCAAACACTGAACAAGACATTTAATGAACAAAACGTTCAAATAAACTGTCATTAAGTGAAAATACAGTGAAAGGCTCAAAGTTATGAGAAAACATCCTCTTTTCTATCTATATAAAGTTATATATAACTTTATTGACACATTGCCGTGGATACGCATTGTTCTGCTTCTCTCCTGATGACGGCTCGCCTTGTTAGCCACATGTCAATCAAAGGTAGCCCCGCCCCAAATCATACGATTCTTTATCTTCTATTTTCTTCTAAATGGGGCCATTATTAGAACTATTGACATCAGATTGTCTTGAAGATGACTTTTACTAGCGATTGAGACCATAATGTTGTCCCTGATAATTTTTTCTGAGGTAATAAATCAAGTGAGAAGTTTTCAAATTTAGCACTGAAATGAATGGGCAGATTTCTTTTGCAGCCAAACTTAGCACCCCCTGCTGGAATTTTCGGTGAATTGCAGGCTTTATGCACTTCCTGGTTGGCCTCCATGCTCAGACACGGAGGTTGCCGTCTGCCCCATACCCAGAATGAGGAGAGTCTCACTCGCCGAAACGCCCCTAATTTGAATATGAGCCGTCCGAAGCGGACTTTTGATGGGACTTTTTTTCGTCCCTGTAAAAGAGCAGGGCCGTTTTTCTCCCCTGAAAAAAAGCCTGGTTGCTGATTGGATACCTGTCAATCAAAGGTAGCCCCGCCCCAAATCATATGATTCTATATCTTCTATTTTCTTCTAAATGGGGCCATTATTAGAACTATTAACACCAGATTGTCTTGTCTTTTTTACTAGATATTGAGACCTAATGTTGTTCTAAAAACAATTCTGAGGTAATAAATCAAGTGAGAAGTTTTCTCATTTTGCATTGAAATGAATGGACAGATTATTTTTGCAGCCAAACTGCTGGAATTTTCAGTAGAATGCAGCTTAAGGCACTTCCTGGTTTGCCTCCCTGCTCAGACCAGGAGGTTGCCGCCTGGTTACATGACAAAGATTATTCAATATTTTTAGCAACATTTTCCTTTGTGACGACTTCAGTGACCTTTTCTGAAAATGTTCTAGCGAGACAATCATCACAAGGCCATCATCATCATCATCATCATCATCATCATTTGAAGGGACAAATTTAATTCTAACTTTTTCTCTCCAAAGATTTGGAGGAGCGTAAGGCAGCCGAGGCAGAAGACACAACGGAGAACGAGATCAGTGACACGGAGGAGGACGACCTGACGGACAGCCAGCAGACCAACAAGCTGTCGGAGCTTTACTCCACCACCATCCCCAGCGTCGACTCCGCCATGGAGTCCTGGGACGGCTCAGGGCTGGACGCCGGCTACGGCAGCCAGGGTGAGCATGTGGAGCTTTAGCTTTAGCTTTTAAGGTTTATTTTATTTGCACAGTTATAATTACATAACATGACAAAGATAACATAGAGTGTAAAGTGCAGGGAGAGGCAGAAAACCCAGATGGGCTTATTTATTTAAAGCCTCCACCTAAAATTTCATAGAAAGTAATAAACTGATAATAGAAAAAAACACATGTATAACATCAACAAGTTATAATGACAATAACAAAAACAAAAATGAACATGTTATAATATATATTGTATTAAAAAAAGTCTTCATAGCGTCATATTGTTCCGCATAAAATCCAAGACGATGATATCAGTCTACCGATATATCTGTTGCATGTTACTATTTACAGTATAATTCAAAGTATGAATGTTTATATATAGTGGCAATCTGTAGATGAGCTCTTAATCTAGTTCCTTGTCTCCTGCTGCAGGAACCTACAGCCACCAGGCAGCTGGCATCGCCCTCCACCCTCATGAGTGGAGGAGCGCCAAGCAGCAGCGCAGCACCACGCCTCCTCCTGGACGCCGGAAGAACTACCCCTTCAGTGACGGAGGCTTCAGTGAGGACGACTGGGACAAACCACCAGGGTGAGACTGAGTTCTGTCACAGGGGTCTCAAACTCAAATTACCAGGGGGACGCTGGAGGCAGTTAGCCTGGCTAACACCAGACTAATCACAAATGAGATTAGTCTGGAAACCAGCCGTTCATTTCTCCGTAGAGGAGGTGTGGTTTACGATCCTCCAGAGCCGTTTATTGGACGCTTAGAATGTCTATCAAAGCGTCTGTAGGTAGCTCTTAGCCAATCAGATCAGTTATACCAGATGACGTAGTAGAGAGGCAGCGCTAGTAGCGGGGCTAGTGGCGGCGCTAGTAGCGGGGCTAGTAGCGGGGCTAGTAGCGGCGCAAATAGCGGGGCTAGTTGGTAGATTAGACTTTGGCCAAATCCTGTCGGAAGCATTAAGGCTAAAACATCCTTTTTGGTGGTGTAACAGGAGTGTAAAGTCAAACGTTGTTCTTCTTTTAAAATAAACTTTCGCTCTAAACTATTTAAAACACCATCTACAGCTAAAGAGAGTTTCGCGTCTGCAGCAGCCATGTTGGATCTGTAAGAAAACTACAAGCTTCCGTCTGTCCAGTAGTACGCGCCATTGTCTTGCCGTCCCTCCCCGCTCTGTGATTGGATCCCTAAAACAGGGCTAAGAAACCTCTCTGGTTTCCAGACTGTCTGGAGGTTCGAAATGAAATTCGAGCGCCCAAGGCAGTATGGGTATGCCCAGGCTAGGAGGCAGTATCAAAGTGACCAAAAAAGAGACAAAATTAATTAAAAAAAGACACAAGATGACAGAAAAAAAAAAATTACTTAAAAAAAAGACACAAAATGACTAAAAAAAAATAATGATAGAACTGTATGTAACCCTCTTATATGTTATATTTGCAACCTTTGTTCACATTTGCAACATTTGCATTTTTTTATTGAGCATGATAGTGTTTTGAAAGTAAAAAACAAGATTCAAAATCACATTTTATGTTGGAATAAAGGACTAAAAGAGACACAAAACGTCCAAAAAAAAAGACACAAAATGACCAGAAAAAGACACAAAATGACCAAAAACAGACACAAAATGACCAAAAAAAGACACAAAATGACTTACAAAGACATGAAAAGACATGAAAAGGATTAAAAAATGGACAGAACAGCCCAATAAGACTCCATAGAGTTAATGATACAGTCCAGCATCATTTGTTTTAGCTGTAAAACAGAAGGTTGCCTTTGATTCTGTGGTTGCCAGCACCAAGAGTTTGTGTTGAGGTTGAGTCATGAAGTCAGTGAGAATGACTGTGTGTGTGTGTGTGTGTGTGTGTGTGTGTGTGTGTGTGTAGTGATGAGTCAGGGGGTTAAGCCTTGTGAGGATAGCAACATTCACTGGGGTTATGTAACAGTAATGGGGGTGGAGAGATGAGGAGAGAAAAATCATCTGCAGAGTGAAAGTGAATTAATCTTGTCAGTGACGGAGACTCAGCGTTAAAGATTACTGCTGTTGGATTTAACGGGAACAAACAGCCCTGACCTGCTCCGACACGCTCTGTTGATGAGGCTCCCCACTGACTCTCCACTCAATGCCACACACACTTCTTTACATTACAACATGGAGCTCAAACTGGCGGCCCGCGGGCCAATTGCGGCCCTCGTGACCATATTTTGTGGCCCCCACCTTGATATGAAAGTTTAATGTGAGTTTTATATGAATGGCACTTTACTGTGTTGTGTGTGGAAGGTCCCTTTAATTACTTTTTTTGGTAATTTTGTGTCTTTTTTTAAATCAGTTTGTGTCTTTTTTTAATAATTTTGTGTCTTTTACGGTAATTCTGTTTCTTTTTTTGGGTAATTTTATGTCTTTTTTTAATTAATTTTGTGTCTTTTTTTTATAATTTTGTGTCTTTTTCGTAATTCTGTGTATTTTTTGGTCATTTTTTGTATTTTTTAAAATAATTTTGTCTTTTTAAAATAATTTTGTCTTTTTTTTAATAATTTTGTGTCTTTTTTTAGTAATGTTGTGTCTTTTTGGTAATTAAGTGTCTTTTTAAAATAATTTTGTGTCTTTTTTAAATAATTTTGTGTCTTTTTTTTGTAATTTTGTGTCTTTTTTGGTAATTTTGTGTCTTTTTTGTAATTTTGTGTCTTTTTTAAATAATTGTGTGTGTTTTTCAGTCATTTTGTGTCTTTTTTGGTCATTTTGTGTCTTTTTTTGGGTAATTTTGTGTTTTAAGTAATTTAGTTTTTTCAGGGATTAAAATGTTTTTGTTTGTTTGTTTGTTATTTCGTAACCAATTTAATTTCATGTGTGTGTGTGTGTGTGTGTGTGTGTGTGTGTGTGTGTGTGTGTGTGTGTGTGTGTGTGTGTGTATGTGTGTGTGTGACAGATTTATTGGCCAACCACCAGACGGGATTCTTTTGGATCCAGAAGACAGTTTCTGGTGTCAGGCGCTGGAGGATCTGGAGACATGCGGCCAATCAGAACTACTGCGGGAGATCGAGGTCAGTTAGCATGCTAGCATGCTAGCATCCACCTCCAGCTTTAACTGCACTTATAACCATTCATAAAGAAAATGCTTGAACCCAAAAGTTACCATAAACAAATGACTGGATGGTTACAATGGCATGTAAGTATTAGCATCAAGTGTGGAAACAAAGCAGACCGATTTATAGACACTTAAGCTGTTATAACACTTGATGCAAGGCGTTAACGACAGTTATTATAAGCTTAATTATACTGTTTTTATCCTTTGTTATATGGTAGGATGGTAGATGGTAGGCTCTGCACATTCCTATATACAGTATATCTAGTATACATTTTTAATTGTTTCAGCACTCTACGTAGCCCAAAGAAAATCTATAGTAGCTTTTTTTTTTTTTGCAAAACATTGATGTAGTCCTACTAGTGATGTGCCAATGAAGCCTCATGAACCATTTTCTTTATTTTTTCCCCACTAGATGGCAGTCTAGCAACGGTTTTGAGTGTGTTTTCAGCCTTTTTGCTGAACAGAGAGCTCCATCTAGTGGGCTCCGAAAATAAAGACAATGGTTCATGAGGCTTCATTGGCACATCACTAAGTTCTACTCAGAATCGCTCACAAATAAGCAGTTTTAGCGGGAAATTTAGATGTGTGTGTGTTGCTTTGTGCAGGCGTCCATCATGACAGGAACAGCCATCAGTCTGGGTGTAGATGGTGTCAACAAGCCTCCAGCCGAGCCCATACTGAGCCACAACAGGATGAGCCCTTTGCGGAGAAATTCTCTCTTGCACCAGGGAAACCTACTCCACCAGGGGGCACACCTCCACCAGGGGGCCCATCTGCATGAGGAGGCCCACTTGCATGAAGAGGCCCAACTCCACCAAGGTAATCATCTCCTTTATGTCTCATATGACCAAAGAAAATATATAACAACCAGGGCCGGGACTCGATTAAAAAATTAATCTAATTAATTCGAGGCTTTGTAATTAATTAATTAATCGAAATTAATCGCATTTTAATCGCATATATATTTGACCTGAGAACAGCGAGAAGTAATTTTTTTCACATGGATTTTTAGTATACCATTGAATCATGATGAATACATAAGCTTAAGCAACAAGTTTATTTTTGTTCAAAAAAAATAATAAGTGCGATTAAAATGCGTCAATTTTTTTATGCGTACATTTTTGTGTAATTAATTAATCTTAATTAACGCGTTAATTCCCGGCCCTAATAACAACTCAACTTAAACCTTTATATACAAGCATGCTGCTGTATAAACAAGATGTTCACTAAATGCTTGTAGAAACATTTTTGTACCACCCAGATGCCCACCTGCTCCAGGAGGCCCATTTCAACCATGAGGCCCACCTGCACCACGAGGCCCACCTGCACCAGGGAGCCCACCTCCACCAAGATAACCAATCCCCTCTCCTGCACCACGACCCCAAGGCAAAAGCCTCATTGAGAGTGTCGGAGAGGACGTGGGAGTCCCGTCGGATCAAAGAGGAGATGCAGGGGATTCTGTCCCCGACGCCTCTGGAGCTGCACAAGGTGAGTTCACGATAAATCTAATCTAATCTAAACCAAGGTTATTATAGGTAAAGAAAACTAACAAAATTACGAAAGCTAGAATTGAAAAAACTTTTTTGTTAACTGAAGTAAAAAATGAGAGTTAAAAAAACCAATAACTAACTTAAACTTTAGTCTATTTTTGATTTTTTTTTTGTCATTTTGTGTCTTTGTTTAGTCATTTTGTGTCTTTTTTTTAGTCATTTTGTGTCTTTGTTTAGTCATTTTGTGTCTTTTTTAGTCATTTTGCTTTTTTAGTCATTTTGTGTCTTTTTTAGTCATTTTGTGTCTTTGTCTATTTTTGTGTCTTTTTTTGTAATTTTGTGTCTTTTTTTGTAATTTTATGTCTATTTTTGTGTCTTTTTTTAGTAATTTTGTGTCTTTGTTCAGTCATTTTGTCTATTTTTGTGTCTTTTTTTGGTCATTTTGTGTCTTTTTTGGTCATTTTGTGTCTTTTTTAGTAATTTTGTGTCTTTTTTGGACATTTTGTGTCTTTTTTTAGTCATTTAGTCTATTTTTGTGTCTTTCTTTAGTCATTTTGTGTCTTTTTTAGTCATTTTGTCTTTTTTAGTCATTTTGTGTCTTTTTGTTTGTGGTCATCTTATCTTGAACTTTAGAGGTAAATTTACAGTAGGGCTCCACGCTGCTTTGTTTTCTAGTCTGGATGTCATCAAGAAGTCTGGATTTGGCGCTTTTGGAGACTCCAGAGGGTTAAAATTAACTGAATATGAAAAAAAAATAAATCACAACGAAATTGAAACTAAAACTAAGAAAAATCAAAAACTATTCTAACCTTGCTTCAAACCTCAGAGAAGATGCTGTCAGGATGTGGCTTCTGCTCCGGGTTAGGACATTAAATTAAATTACAACTTCAAGTTGGTTCAAGTTGAAAAACATCCATAACAATGACCTTTTTTACAAGTTCAAGCAGGGCATTAAGTGTACACAGTGCAGGATATTATGTAATATAGTGTATAGAGTGTACAGTACATTGGCCCCGCCCCCTTTGGCAGCGTGATGGAGTCACCCTCCTGTGGATTTGTAATGATGCCTGTAGATAAGAGCCAGTCCAGGCTTGTAGAGCCCAGAGCCACAATGAGAAATACATTTGTTTTCCCTGGGGGGAAAATGCATTAAAGCTACTAAATCTGTCTCAGTGACAGCCTCATTGGCCTGCAGCCAGAATGGTTCAGCCCCTAAACGGTGTCTCATTAAAACAGCATGCAGTATTCATACATCATGTTACAGCGTCTTTTTGAGTTCTTTGTTGGTCCGTAGCAAAACAACATCTTACTGTAATATCATTTAGGCGAGCACTTACCATTCTTGTTTACAGGAAAATCATACACTAGTGTCTTTTTTAGTCATTTTGTGTCTCTTTTTAGTCATCTTGTGTCTTCTTTTAGTCATTTTGTCTATTTTTATGTCTTTTTTTGGTCATTTTGTGTATTTTTTTCAGTCATTTAGTCTATTTTGTTTCTTTTTTAGTCATTTTGTGTCTTTTTTTAGTCACTTTGTGTCTTTGTTTAGTCATTTTGTGCCTTTTTTTAGTCATTTTGTGTCTTTGTTTAGTCATTTAGTCTATTTTTGTGTCTTTTTTAGTCATTTTGTGTCTTTTGGTCATTTTGTGTCTTTTTTTAGTCACTTTGTGTCTTTGTTTAGTCATTTTGTGTCTTTTTTTAGTCATTTTGTGTCTTCTTTTAGTCATTTTGTGTCTTTGTTTAGTCATTTAGTCTATTTTGTGTCTTTTTTTAGTCATTTTGTGTCTTTTTTTTAGTCATTTTGTGTCTTTTGGTCATTTTGTGTCTTTTTTTAGTCATTTAGTCTATTTTTGTGTCTTTTTTAGTCATTTTGTGTCTTTTGGTCATTTTGTGTCTTTTTTTAGTCATTTAGTCTATTTTTGTGTCTTTTTTAGTCATTTTGTGTCTTTTGGTCATTTTGTGTCTTTTTTTAGTCATTTAGTCTATTTTTGTGTCTTTTTTTAAAATGCATTAAAGCTACTAAATCTGTCTCAGTGACAGCCTCGTTGGCCTGCAGCCAGAAAGGTTCAGCCCCTAAACGGTGTCTCATTAAAACAACATGCAGTATTCATACATCATGTTACAGCGTCTTTTTGAGTTTTTTGTTGGTCCGTAGCAAAACAACATATCTTACTGTAATATAATTTGGGTGAGCACTTACCATTCTTGTTTACAGGCAATTCATACACTTTTTTTAGTCATTTTGTGTCTTTTTTTAGTCATTTTGTGTCTTTTTATAGTAATTTTGTGTCTTTTTTTAGTAATTTTGTGTCTTTTTTAGTCATTTTGTGTCTTTTTTTTTGTAATTTTGTGTATTTTTTTAGTAATTTTGTGTCTTTTTTTAGTAATTTTGTGTCTTTTTTAGTCATTTTGTGTCTTTTTTAGTCATTTTGTGTTTTTTTTTAGTCATTTTGTGTCTTCTTATAGTCATTTTGTGTCTTTTTTAGTCATTTTGTCTTTTTTTAGTCATTTTGTGTCTTTTTTAGTCATTTTGTGTCTTTTTTTGGTCATTTTGTGTCTTCTTATAGTCATTTTGTGTCTTTTTTAGTCATTTTGTCTTTTTTTAGTCATTTTGTGTCTTCTTATAGTCATTTTGTGTCTTTTTTAGTCATTTTGTGTCTTTTTTTAGTCATTTCATGTCTTCTTATAGTCATTTTGTGTCTTTTTTAGTCATTTTGTGTCTTTTTTTAGTCATTTTGTGTCTTTTTTAGTCATTTCGTGTCTTCTTATAGTCATTTTGTCTATTGACCTGTCAATCAAAGGTAGCCCCGCCCCAAATCATATGATTCTTTATCTTCTATTTTCTTCTAAATGGGGCCATTATTTACACTATTAACATCAGATTGTCTTGAAGATGATTTTTTACTAGTGATTGAGACCATAGTGTTGTCCTGAAAAACTTTTTCTGAGGTATTAAATCAAGTGAGAAGTTTTCAAATTTTGCACTGAAATGAATGGGCAGATTTTTTTTGCAGCCAAACTTAGCGCCCCCTGCTGGAATTTTCGGTGAATTGCAGGCTTAAGGCACTTCCTGGTTGGCCTCCATGCTCAGACCAGGAGGTTGCCGCCTGGTTTAATCATGCTTCAGTGAAGTATGTAGCGTGGTTGAATACTGTACATTAGAACCACGCTGCAGCACAAAGCCTTTTCTTTTAAATCCGCTTATATCAATCCCTGATATTATCTGTCAAGAGACATGAAAGAGAATGTGAATTAGGTTTGCAGTCAAATTTCATGAAAATTATATGATTATTCTGTCCATGTTCTTTAAAAAAAATAAAAAAAAGATGAAATCGTAGAAAAAACATTTGATTGGATGTCACAAAATACCAAGCCAACATTAAGCATCTGTGGCTTGTATTGTTTTTTGCCACGTCAGCATGTTAAATCGGTCAGTTCAGCCTGATGAAAAAGTGATTTTACCATTTATACTGCAAAAAAGGGGTGAAAAAACCCCCAGATAAAAACAGTAAATCTGAGGGAAATGATCTTGCTGCATGGACAGATAATTTACCTTGACAAGATTTCTTCAATTAAGATAATTAAATCTAGAAATAAGCATGTTGAACGCTTAAAATAAGAAAATAACTCTTAAAATAAGATGAATTATCTAACACTTCTAAATCTAAAGTTTTTTTTATCTTGGTAAGAAACAAATAATCATCAGGTCACTCTGCTCGGGCCAGTTCATCACTGCTGGCAGCTTTAATTTATCTCTTTTGCACATTTTTTGACCAAAAGACATAAAAACACCAAAAAAAGACACAAAATGACAAAAAAAAAAACGAAAAAAAGACACAAAAAAAGACACAAAATGACCAAAAAAAGTCGAAAAAAAGACACAAAATGACCAAAAAAGTGGAAAAAAGACACAAAAACACCAAAAAAAAGACAAAAAGACAAAAAAAGACACAAAAACACAAATAAAAGACACAAAATTACCCCAAAAAATTGAAAAAAGACACAAAAACACAAAAAAAGACACAAAATTACCAAAAAAAAGAAACAAAAAACCCCACAAAAAAGACACTTTTTTTTATCTTGGTAAGAAACAAATAATCATCAGGTCACTCTGCTCGGGCCAGTTCATCACTGCTGGCAGCTTTAATTTATCTTGTTTTAAGAGTTAATTTCATCATTCTGTCTTTTTAGTGGTCATTTTTACATCTATTTTTGGTCAGTTTGTGTCTTTTTTTGTCAGTTTGTGTCTTTTTTTGTCAATTTGAGTCTTTTTAGTCGTCATTTTTACACATTCTGGCTGTAGTTAATATCCTCCAATATTCTCTAGGGTTGAAATTTGGAGTTTGCAAGTATTTCAATGAGTGCCCTATTAAGGGTTAATACAATAAATATGAAATTAAATGGAAAATCTGAACTTTTTGGGGGGGAAATGGGCAGGTCTCAAAGGCACCTTATGCTGATATTGTGGCTTGTTGTGAGACGAGCTGTGCTAACTTCTTCTTCTTCTTCTTCTTCTTCTTCTTCTTCTTCTTCTTCTTCTTCTTCTTCTGCAGGTGACGGTGGTAAAGGACCCGGAGATCGACGACTTTGGCTTCAGCGTGTCCGACGGCTACTTGGAGAAAGGAGTTTACGTCAACATGATCCGACCTGACGGGCCAGCGGACAGAGCCGGGCTCAAACCCTACGACAGGATCCTGCAGGTATTGATGATTGATCATCCATATCAAACAGTGGAGAAGTCTTTTTATACATCGTCCAACCTGTTCCTGCTGCTCATAACAAGGCAGCAGGGAAGTATGCATGTTGATGCACAACAAGGTCTAAGTGACCCGACTAAGTTTTTATATTCTATATCTTTGTAATAAATTAATTCCATCTTTCAGTATTGCAGGTTTTCCTCAAATAACTTGTTTTTGATCATCATGCATCCTAATTTTTTGTTTTCATTTCTTACTTTTTGAATAAAAACCCTTTTTTTTAGCACTGCGCTTCCAATGCACAAGGTGATTTTTGACCCATGTTGTGCATTAGAAGGTGTTCATATGTTGTGCATCATTTAATGCATTAACCTTTTATTCAGCAAAGCTAAAAAAAACACCTTCAAGGGGAGTTTTTTTTTTTTGCACAGATTTTTCTAATTTTGCAGTGTGCATTCAGCATTTTTAATGCAATCTTTTGTGTTTGCTGTTTTGTTGTGTGTTTTTTGTAATTTATTTGTGTGTTTTTATGTGTGTTTTTGTAAAAAAAAAAAAACAGTTGTGTGTTTTTTGTAATTGTTTTATATTTTTGTGTTTTTTGTATTCTTGTGTTTTTATGTGTGTTTCTTGTTATTATTTTGTGTGTTTTTGAATTATTTTTTTTTGTGTGTGTTTTTTGTAATTTTGTTGTGTTTTTATTTGTGTTTTTGAAAATATGTTGTGTGTTTTTTGTATTTTTCTGTGATTTTGGTAATTTTTTTGTGTTTTTATTTGTGTTTTTGGTAATTTTTTGTGTTTTTATTTGTGTTTTTGTATTTTTTTTTTTTGTTTTTAATTTTAATTTTTTTTATGTTTACTGGTTTTTTTGTAATTTATTTGTGTGTTTTTTTGTGTTTTTTGTAATTTTTGTGTTTTTGTATTTTTTTGTGTGTTTTTTGTAATTATTTTTGTTTCATTTTTTTGTGTTCAAAATGTTGATCCAGTAAGTCAAAATGAAAATAATAATCAGGTCATATAGGTGAGGTTGTGCTGAAAACAATGATACCAACACGTCCCGGTAAAGCTCTTTAAATGGTTTATACAGACAACATAGCCCCAGACTCCAAAGATTTAACCAGCAGCAGCTCCGTTTACCTGAGCAGCCTTTTGTCTCCTCTTGGTCCAGGTGAACCACGTGAGGACGAGGGACTTTGACTGCTGCCTGGCGGTTCCTCTGATCACCGAGGCTGGAGACAGACTGGAGCTGGTCATCAGCCGCAACCCGCTGGCCAACGACAACGACGACCCCGAGGACAATAACAACTCTCTAGACCACCCGCTAGACCTGTAACACACACACACACACAACAAGAGAGAAGGATAATAAATCTCTAGACACACACACACACACACACACACACACACTGTCACACTCAGGCAGGAAACAATACGATAACTGGTGGAAAAGTGGAAAGTTACTGGAACTGGCCCACACACACACACACACACACACACACACACACACACACACACACATGCATATACATACACTCTTTACTTGCAATAATTATACTTCAACACAAAGACTCCTTCAGGAACACACACACACACACACAAACACACACAGCAAAATCTGGAGTGTTAATTCAACTCACAGAGTGTTAAATTTAACACTTTTTCCGAGTTTATATAGTTTATCTCACGGATTCTGAGTTAAAATTACACTTTGAAAAGTGTTCATATTTTAAATCTTTAATAGTGTTAAATATTTGACACCCTTGGTGTTGTTTTATGACACCACATAGGTGCACTTTTAACTCAAAATTGTGTTATTCCCTTTCATTTTTAACATATTTTGTGTTACTTTTTAACCCGAAAATCATGTTATTTCCGTTCACTCATGTGATAATTACACTGTAATGAATTTCACTGTAAAATAACAGTAAAATACTGCACTGTAATAAATTATTCTGTAGTCATTTCATTTTACTTAATACATTTGATAAAATGTATTAAATATAAATGCGTCCTTGATTTTGAGGCAGTTGTTTAAGTAACTTTAATATAAAAATGTTTGAGATAGAATCTACTTATTTCACTTTATTCAAACTTTAAATCTCATAAATCTGCGTTTTTTTTTTTCTCGTAGATTTGCCACTTTAATCTCGTCAACTTTTTTACCATTTATTTGAGTTTTTTTGGTCACAAATTTGAGATTTTTTCTCACAAATTTGTAACTTTTTATACCGTTAACTTGAGATTTTTTTCTCATAAATTTAGCAGGGACGCCAGTATTTAACTGTTATTTTACAGTCCATGTACTATAATTTATTTTAAGAGTATATTATCATATTTTGGATTACAGTATATGACCGTAGGATAACGGAGGGTGTTGTGGTTATTTTACAGGCCATTTATTGTAATTTATCAAACAGTATAATACCATTTAATGCTGTTAAATTACAGTTATCGATTGTTAATTGACCGATTTAACTGTTAATTTACATGTGAGGGATGAATATTTAACAGTATTTTACAATTAGTACAAAATACAGTAGGATACTGTTCTAAATCTACAGCAATTTGTTACAGTGTAACATTCATTGTTTTGTTTTACGATACATTAAAAGTGCATTCTGTCTTTAGCCGAACAAACAAGTCACAAAATCTGAAAATCAACTCCAGCTGAAGTGAATCTAACTCAGGTGTCAGGTGTTTTTGATCAATAAAAGTGTTAAAACAACTCCAAAATCAACGCTCACCAACTCAAAATTATCAACACTGAATAAACAACACTACAGATTTTGCTGTGCTCAAGCATGTTGAACTTCTGTCACACAGTTTAAGTCTCAGTAGAAGCAGAGAAAAGCAGCAGAAACCCTCCTGAAAGCTGCCTGGAGTCCTCACAGTGCTGCTCCAATACAAACAACCACTTATTTGGCCCCTTAACCAGCAATTAACTCATTCAGATGTTACTTTCACCTAAAACAAATTAATGAAAACCTGCAATTTGAGTGAGGTAATTGAGCTGCTTGATGCCAGAGGGATCTGTCTTATTACGCTTTAATGGGCAAAAGAGCCACTGCACTGCAAAAAGGTGTTTAGTCTAAAAACCAGATAAAAACAGTAAATCTGAGGGAAATGATCTTGCTGCATGGACAGATAATTTACCTTGACAAGATTTCTGAAATTAAGATTATTAAATCTAGAAATAAGCATGTTGAACGCTTAAAATAAGAAATTAACTCTTAAAACAAGATAAATTAAAGCTGCCAGCAGTGATGAACTGGCCCGAGCAGAGTGACCTGATGATTATTAGTTTCTTACCAAGATAAAAAAAAATTGTCTTTTTTTTGTGTTTTTTTTATTTTATTTTTGTGTCTTTTTTTGTCATTTTATGTCTTTTTGTGTCTTTTTTGTGTGTTTTTTTTTTGTCTTTTTTGTGTTTTTTATTGTTTTAAATTTTTTTGGGGGTCTTTTTTGTGTATTTTTATGTCTTTTTTTGGTCAAAAAATGTACAAAAGAGGTAAATAAAAGCTGCAAGCAGCGATGAACTGACCTGAGCAGAGTGACCTGACAATTATTTGTTTCTTACCAAGATTAAAAAAAAAGTGTCTTTTTTTTGGTGGGTTTTTTTTTGTCTTTTTATGTGTTCTTTGGTCATTTTATGTCTGTTAGTGTCTTTCTTTGGTCATTTTGTGTCTTTTTTTTTTGGTCTTTTTTTTGTGTCTTTTTTTTTTGGTCAAAATATGTACAAAAGAGTTAAATTAAAGCTGCCAGCAGCGATGAACTGGCCCGAGCAGAGTGACCTGACAATTATTTGTTTCTTACCAAGATAAAAAAAATAAACTTTACATTTAGAAGTGTTAGATAATTTATCTTGTTTTAAGATTTAATTTCTTATTTGAAGCGTTCAACATGCTTATTTCTAGATTTAATAATCTTAATTTAAGAAATCTTGTGAAATGAAATTATCTGTCCATGCAGCAAGATAATTCCCCTCAGATTTACTGTTTTTATCTTGTTTTTAGACGCCCCGTTCTTGCAGTGTGGGATTGTTTTCCTCCCCTGACTAAACATTTCATGTTAAAATGATTTCTTAAGAACTTTTGTGCAACACAGTTGGGCAGCTGTGCTTGCAGAGATGCCCCGGAGAAAACTGTGTTGTCAACAGAAGAATATTTTTAGAGATTTTCACCCCTTCCTGTTTGTTTTGGGGATTTTTTTTTGTTTTTGCAAACTGCTGGAAGAGTTTCCACTCTACAATGCCCAATTTGTTACTGCTGTGGTCTGAGAGCACTGGGTTCATTTCACCTCAGCTCATTACTGGCCTACAAAGCCAAAAAGCAGTAGCTACTATGTATGCGTTTAAAAAAGCAGAACTCAATACTAAATACACAATAATCAAAAAAACAACATATTTATGCCATAAAGGTTGCTGTGTGTAGCACTTATGATCAGATGATTAGAAGTCAACCAAAAAAAAGAGAGAGTATTTTGAAGTTTAAAGTGTCCGTTTAACGAAATGAACAAAAGAAAATACAAACTGAGTAAAAAACAAAATCTCATTTATGTTGGGTTTTTTTATAGAGAAGAAAATTAAAAACATTTGGCAAGTTCTTGTCTCCCCCTGTTCAGATTATTATTATTCCATTCCATAATCCTTTGAAAAACAACTAAGAATGGAGAAGAAAAAGAAAATCATCTTTGGAAGAAGTAAAAGTTTTTACACATTAATTATGGGATAGAAGTATAATCATCATAAACAAGCATGGTGAAGAAGTTTACCGCAGCATCAAAACTGTGTTTTACACTGTGAGCCTCTGAGGCAAGTTTTGGGGATTATTGTGTTATGACATAAAACAGGAATAAACCAATTTTCTTCAACAACAAACAGAGCTTAAGCTTGTGAGTTTCCGATGAAAACAAATGGAAGACAAGACATGAGAGGCTGGTGGGAACATTTATCCAACTTTGTTTATCTTTACAGTTAACTGACAAAAGTGTTATATAGGGTCTATTTGCCTGGGTATATTTCTTAAAAACAGTACTGACTCAAATATACATTACTTACAGTAGAAGCAGGTGGCACTTAGGCTCTGATTTAGCATTTACATTTACAGCCCTATGCTCTTACAATTTAAGGCTACACCATAAGCATGTTAAGTGGAACCTGGTCTCACAGGAACCCGTGAAATAGCCACGGATCCGCTTAACTCAAAATCCGTGGAATAGCCACGGAATCACTCAAATTTCCGTGAAACTGACACGGATTTCGCTACAATGCAAGTTAAAGACAGTCATATCCCGTGGCTATTCCATGGATATTTGTTCCTATTGGTTTGTTCCAAGTCACGTGACTTTCAAGGTCCCGGCGGTCAGAACAAAAAACATGGCGGACAGTTCTCTCATTTTGAGTGGAAAAAAAATCAATATTTTGACTTAGTTTCTGCATAAAAATGGATTTTGATCACATTTCTAGCAAGAAATATATGTTTTATTTTCTAAATATTCACTCAGTGAATGTACATAATCACTTTGTATGTTGGAATAGCTATTTAAGCCAATTAAGAGAATCCGTGGCTGTTTCACGGATTCCTGTCAGACCATGTTGGTTAAGCGGTATTGACTAGAGTCATGGGTTAGTAGATGGCTCCACCTTTGTCAATGATTTAGCACACCAGTATGACAACAAATAAAGTCAAAAACAAGTAACAACATCTTAGCTACAGGAAGCAACAGGGTTCACAAGCAATAGAGTTTTGAAAAGTTAATTCTCCAAGTATAAACAGCAGCGTGTTTAGGAATATATGCTCATAATTTCCACCAGAGTCTCATTTATAGCAAGCTTTAACAAAAAAAATCCTCCACAAACCACCTTCAAATGATAACAGTATAGATAGAACCATGAACACTGCAATGTTACTGCTGTTTGGCTTTGTGTGAAAGACCAAGAACATTAACAAAGAGAACAGCATCATCTGCAAACAGACATAGAATTCATCAGGATGCTGAAGAGAAGTACCAATCGTGGGGCGGCATAGCTAACCTATTGTTCATTTTGTGATAAAAGAACCATATTTGGTACATATGTAGCTTAATATATTTGGAAAAAGACTGGATATTGGGCCATCACATATTCGCAATCTGATGACCATGGCTGGCAATTTTCCAAAATGGCGAATAGAACCTGGGCCTCCAAACTGCTGTTCACATGTTTACACCCCCATAAATATTAATTACATAAAAGTTCAAGTGAAAATATGTTTTTTGACAATGTAAAACAATAACAAATTAAAGAAATTGCAACAAAATGGGGAGATTGCCTCTGCATGTTACTGTAATAAATGGAGCTCCTTGGCGTTCCGATTTTCTGCTATATTTCTTCTTCTATATTTATCAACACATCTGCCAAATATGCTGCTTTTATCACAAAAAAAACAATTGGTATGATGTATATTAAGCTATGCCGCCCCACTACAAGTAGTTCAGCAAGAAACAAGTCACACACACACACAAACAAACACACACAAGCATATATTCTTACAGAACAGGGCCAGCATGTGCAGGTAACATAAGGACATGCAACAATGCAGTTTGTGCACGTGTGTGATAATGTGTTTTATGTTGTGCATGTATAAGTGTGTGTCAGTACATTTCTATTTTTGTGGGTGTATCTGAAAGGGTGCATATACATGCTGTTCTCCATTTGGCCAATTGAAACTGCTTAATTCCCACCGTAGCTTTGGGTAAGCTTTATATGCATTTTGCACAGAACTGTGGCTTTTGTCCCCTATTTCGTACAGCTGCAGCCAATTTTGATAGTTATGAGAGTTTCAAAGTGGGATGATCAGCTTGTTCCAGAAGTATTGCCATTTCATGATGTCATTAATCTGAGCTAACATTTAAATATAGGATTTTGCCTGATAATATAATACTATAGCTTTATATGATACCCACAATTAAATATTTCAACTTGGCGGCCAGTGGCTAGGCATAGTGGCTATAACAATATAACATGCTTTTTCCATGCAAAAGAAAACAAAACGTGTAATAGTTGCAGAAATCATCCAAAATTGAGATTATTATGCTACTTTTTAATCAAATAACTCTACAAACCACCTTCAAATGATAACAGTATAGATAGAACCATGAACACTGAAATGTTACTGCTGTTTGGCTTTGTGTGAAAGACCAAGAACATGAACAAAGAGAACAGCATCATCTGCAAACAGACATAGAATTCATTAGGATGCTGAAGAGAAGTACTAATAGTGGGGTGGCATAGCTAACCTATTGTTCATTTTGTTATAAAAGAACCAAATTTGGTACATATGTAGCTTAATGTATTTGAAAAAAGACTGGATATTGGGTTGAAATTAAATATTTCAACTTGGCGGCCAGTGGCTAGGCATAGTGGCCACTACAATATACCATGCTTTTTCCATGCAAAAGAAAACACAAGTTGCAGAAATCATCCAAAATTGAGATTATTATGCTACTTTTTAACCGAATAACTCTATCTCTTTTGCAGTGATATTCAAATATGATAATTTCATGCCCATCTGAAATGTAAAAATTCTGCCTGCAACAGCTGCACTCACTCTGCAACACTCTTACTACAATACCCAAATGGCAAACTAAAAAAAAAAAAGAACATTTATAATGACTTTTCTTTTACCCTTCTACCTATTTTTTTGCTTTTTGGCACCAGTTGAGATTCCTTCCACTTCCTCCTTCATCATTTTCTCAAATTCCTGCCAGAACTTTCTTTGCCCTTATTATCTGTGGATTAGCAGAAATGAGACTGGCTGTCCCTCCCCTCCTACTGCACTTGGCAGAGTGTGTGTGTGTGTGTGTGTGTGTGTGTGTGTGTGTGTGTGTGTGTGTATGTGTGTGTGTGTGTGTGTGTGTGTGTACACGGGTCGGTAGATAAGATTTTCTTACATGTATTCCTGTGTGTGTGCATGTATGTAAGCACAATAGAGAGAACCAACACTGTGTGAATGTACAAAAATGTGTGTAAGAGAGAGACAAGACAGAGACACACAGGAATACTATATGTGTGTGTGTGTGTGTGTGTGTGTGTGTGTGTGTGTGTGCGTGTGTGTGTGTGTGTGTGTGTGTGTTCTTGTACTTCCTACATAGTGAGGACCGGAACGCGTTTTAAACCAACAGAGTGAGGACATTTTTGCAAAGTGAGGACATTTCGGCCAGTCCTCACTTCTTTAAAGGCTTTTTTTGAGATTTCAGACTTTGTTTTAAGGGTTAAAGGTTACATGATAATGATAATTAACTGAAACTGTATTGTGTGGTTACAAAACTAAAATTATAGTGAAAATGTCCTTCGTTTTCGTCTTTGTCATTTTTTTTCATCCATAATGAAGATGGATAAGACAAAGGAAATAAAGGCAAAATTTACTGTGACCTCTTTTAATCTCCCACCCAACAAATACCCCATTACAAAAAAACTACAACTAATAAAAACTTAACTAAAACTAAAGCATTTTCAAAAAATAAATACGAAACTAAAACTAGCAAACTCACTCTAAAAACTCATTAAAACTAACTGGATTTGAAAACAAAAATTCACAACCCAATTAAAACTAAAACTGATGAAAAATCCAAAACTATTATAACCTTGTTAGGGAATTCACTGTTACAATGAGGGTCCTCACAAAGATAGAAGTACAAGAATGTGTGTGTGTGTGTGTGTGTGTGTGTGTGTGTGTGTCTGTGTGTGTGTGTGTGTGTGTGTGTGTGTGTGTGACAGACAGAGAATTGCCTTTGTCCTCTGAAGGATTGGAAAATGTTTCGACAGGAACAATCACAACCACTGTTCTCTCTCCCTCTTTCACTGTTTCTATGTCTCCCACTCTTTCCTCACGTTGTTACATAATACATTTAGAATCCAGCTGCCCCCTTGAGAACACCCGTGTGTGTGTGTGTGTGTGTGTGTGTGTGTGTGTGTGTGTGTGTGTCCCTCTCTCTGTGTCCAGGTTTCTGTATGTACTATATATACACATGTGTTTACATGTAAGTATCTAAAGATGTCTGCTTTTTTTTTCTTTAAGCCTTTTAAGCATGTGTGAGATTTTGAACATATGTGTGTGTATGTACTTGTACATCTATCTACGTGGGGACCAATGCTTGTAGTTTTACCTACACAATGGGGACATGTTTGAAAAGTGAGGACATTTTGGATTTCCCCACTTTTTTGATGGGTTACGACTTAGTTTTATGGTTGAGGTTAGATATTTAGTTGTGATGGTTAAGGCTAAGGTAAAGGGAGAGGGAATGTGTTAAGATAATGAGTGTCCTCACAAAGATAGAAAGTACAGGAATGTGTGTGTGTGTGTGTGTGTGTCAGAAAGAGAAAGCACGAGGTGGTGTACATTTCATTGTACAGTGGTGATCATTTTCAGGGTTGTGAAACCCCAATGAGACTGAAAACAGTATGAACTCAGTTTTCGTGAGCGAGCCGGAGAAAGACAACTTTTTCATAAATAAATAACAAAAAAAAGGGACTTCTCTCTAAGCACTTACTACAAAAAAGCACACTGTTGAATACCATGCACTGTAAGTATTTTCATGTACAATGAAACAAACTTGTCTGAGTGTTTTTTTACGCAACGTCGAGTGGCCAAAACAAACAAACAAAAAAAAGTTTTGTAAAGCAACAAAAAATGACAAAATGCTGAGAAAAGCCTTCGAAATTGTTCTGTTGTTTTTTTTTATGTATGTATGTATGTACGTATGTGTGGTCATCCATACTCCCTATGCATTTCTGGGTCAAAGGTCAGTTGAAAGCCCAATCCGGAATCATCATAAAAGTCCTGCGGGTGAGTTACGTGAATAAGAAAATATAAAACTTCAGCATATAATGTAACAAATTACACATTCACACACTGCAAAAAAAGAAGTTGGGTGAACTCAAAATTTCAAGGCAACAAACTTCGATAAAATTTCAAGTTGGACAATTAAACTAAATATTTTAAGTTTTGTTTTTGAGTTTGCTTAACTCTGAATTCAGATTTTTGTCAACTCAACACGATTGTAATGCTGCTATGAAATTTCAGCTAATGTTGCAACCAAAATTTTGAGTTAGCATTGATACGCTAATGGTTCCTCTTGTAGCTGTAACAAGCAGCGCCGCTAGCCTCAGTTAGCCGCTAGCCTCAGTTAGCCGCTAGCGTCAGTTAGCCGCTAGCGTCAGTTAACCGCTAGCGTCAGTTAGCCGCTAGCATCAGTTAGCCGCTAGCATCAGTTAGCCGCTAGCTTTCGCTAATGACCGAATTTCACCGCTTTCCCGCATTTCACAACAAAGAAATCAGAGTTATCAGAACTATTGTCCCTTGTTGTGAACCCCAACTTAAAGATATAAGTAACAACAACTCACCAACTTGTTTTTGAGCAGACAACTGGCTTCCTTTGTTGTGCTAACTTACATTATTGCCCTAAATGTCAATAATTTATATTTCCAAGTCTTACCAACTTAAATCACTGTTTCAGGAATACATTTTCAAAGAATACAAGTTGGCTTTTTTGCAGTGCAGTCCAGCAGTTGAAAATCTAAAAAATGATAAAATATTAAAGTCCTCTAACAATATTTCCTGATATTGAACTCATTTCTAATTAGTATTACAAATATGTAGTCATGTCGTCTGAAGTCTGAAGTGACTCCCTTCTTTACATTTAAAATTTTATTTTTCATTGGTCTAGGCCCAAAATCGATTTGTACTCTTCAATTGTAAAAATGTGTAAATTATACCTGGCTGTGCATTATAGCTTATAGTCACAACTTTCTGTTTTTTTATTTTTTTTTATTTGCAGTGACCATTTTCGAGGATCTCAGATGCTAGTGAAAAAATGCAAAAGCTGATTTAACGTGCCTGAGCACAACTGTATGTAACAGACATGAATTATGTATTTGATTGTGTCTGATAATTTGATTACTCTGAGCATGTTTCCTACAATAGAAATCCTTTTTAAAGTAACTGAGAAAATATAGATAACGATTAATTATAGTGAGCTAAAAATGAGTTTGTTGCCTATGTCGATGATTCATCCATCCATCCATTTTCCTCCGCTTATCCGGGGCCGGGTCGCGGGGGCAGCATATTTTCATTATTTCTCAATCATCATTTTTAAAGATTAATGAAATTTTAAATTGAATTATCTATCCAAAAAGTTTCCTCTGGCTGTTGGACTGAGATTACCGTTAACTAACTATAGTTAGCTTAAATCACAACCCAGATACATTTCGCTATATAAAAACTGTAGCACTGAGTCAACTTCCTGTTAACTTTCTGCCCAGGAAATTTCCAATGAATCCCCCGAGAACTTGCAGAGAAGTAATTTAATTCATGCATTCTGTAAAATTTGCACTTGTTTTATTACTTTATTTTGTCATTAAATAATTTTTAAAAAGATGTGTTGACCAGTGGCATCAAAGGCTTATTGTGACTCCGGATTGGGCCGTTAATAATGTATGCGTTGATATTGTGTATTTTTTTCAAATTGTGTAAAGTTCTATTCTATGTAATATAGTATTTTTCTATGACAATATTACTCTTCCAAAACATGGGAGAAAATACAAAACAAAAATGATCAAAGGGAAAATAAAATGTATAACTTTGTTGTTGTTGTCGGTTTTTTTTTTTTTTTTTTTCATTTTCTATGAAACAAAGAGTGTACTGCTATACTTCTCTTTTCGAGAAGAACATGAGAAAAGAAGTAAGAACAATAAAATGTCTAATTTTATGATGCGGACTGTCTGCTGTCTTTTTATGTGTCTTTATGAATGTACTACTGGTGTGTGACTGATTAGGCGAAGTCAGGGGTCTCAAACTCGCGGCCCGCGGGCCAACTGTTGCCCTCGTGACGATATTTTGTGGCCCCCACCTTGATATGAAAGTTTAATGTGAGTTTTATATGAATGGCACTTTACCGTGTTGTGTGTGGAATGTCCCTTTGATTACTGTTTTTGGTGATTTTGTGTCTTTTTTTAATAATTTTGTGTCTTTTAAAATCAGTTTGTGTCTTTTTAAAATAATTTTGTGGGGTTTTTTTTAAGTCATTCTGTGTCTTTTTTTGGTCATTTTTTGTGTTTTTGGGTCATTCTGTGTCTTTTTTGATCATTTTGTTTCTTTTTTAGTAATTTTGTGTCTTTTTATCATTTTGTGTCTTTTTAAGTAATGTAGTTTTTTTTCTGTCATTTTGTGTCTTTTTTGGTCATTTTGTGTCTTTTTAATAATTGTGTGTCTTTTTAATAATTGTGTGTCTTTTTTGTAATTTTGTGTCTTTTTTGGTCATTTTGTGTCTTTTTTGGGTCATTTTGTGTCTTTTTTTAAATCATTTTGTGTCTTCTTTAATAATTGTTTGTCTTTTTCATAATTTTTGTGTCTTTTTTGTAATTGTGTCTTTTTTTGTCATTTTGTGTCTTTTTTAGGTAATTTAGTTTTTTTTTTTTTGTCATTTTGTGTCTATTTTTTGGTCATTTTGATCCTGCCTCCAGCGGCCCCCAGGTAATTTGAGTTTGAGACCCCTGGGCTAAGTGATAGTTTCTTAATGCACAAGCTTTTTCAGAATGTGTACATAAACTTTTTTTTTTAAAAGGAACCTGTTTTTTTCTCGCCCATGGTGCCGCAGGAATCCACCCGTGCTGCAGATGATTTAATAGTATTCACCTGCAAACAGAAATGTGCTAATGTTGCAGAATTCACCAGTTCCTGAATGAGGGAAAGTTGTCCTCTGTGGGTGTAGGGCAGCATAAACACATTTAAATGTAATTGACCATGTGTTTTCTATTCAAAGTGTGCATGTTTGTGTGTGAATGTGTGTCTGTTTATGTAGAAAAGTGAGTTTGAGTTCAAGTATTTGAGCCTCTTTGTTGCTACAGTAAGTATTTTCCTGTCCATGTGTAAAGTGTGTGTACACGTGATCTTTCTTTTTTTCTTCTTCTTCCACTCTAATAAATAACATCATTCATTTTATGTGTATATACTGTTCTGTACAATCTGCTTCTGCTGACTAAATTATCCCCAAGAGTCTACTGTTACATAACAGGTCCAAGACACACACACACACACACACACATATGCAGCAGTAACACGTGGGAAAGTAGTTAAAGACTCAGTGGTAAACTATATGTACACAGTGTGCACACTACGTTGCATGCAAAGGAGCCAGCGCTGCAACAGGAAGTCTCTGGACTGTATCACTGCTCGTCATCACTTCCTCCAGCATTGGTGGAAAAAAGTGATAAATCTTTTTTTTTTCTCCTGAGCCCATTAGATGCCACTCTCTTCAACACAAGGCTGAAAAAAAAAGGTAGAAAAGACCAGACGACATACTATGACCTTTAATGCAATTTCTAATGACATACTGTGGGTCAGGGGTCTCAAAGTCAAATTACCTGCGGGCCGCTGGGGGCAGTATCAAAATGACCAGAAAAAGACACAAAATTACTATTAAAAAAAAGACACAAAATGACAGGAAATAAACTAAATTACTTAAAAAAGACACAAAATTACAAAAAAGACACAAAATGACCAAAAAAAGACACAAAATTACAAAAAAAGACACAAAATGACTAAAAAAGTCACAAACTGACAAAAAAAGACACAAAATGACGAAAAAAGTCACAAACTGACAAAAACAGACACAAAATGACCAATAAGACACAAAATTACTAAAAAAAGACACAAAATTACCAATATATAAAACTAGCATTTTTAGGCATTTTAAAATTTGATCATTTTTGACAAAAATCGACATACTATAGTATGACTTTTTTTTTGAGGGGGTCATTTTTGGACATCCCATAATATGATGTTTTTCTGTCATTTCTGGCCATATTATGCTTTAATAAGCATTAGCAGAGTTTAATTGACCCATTTCTAGCAATTTTAGCCATTTTTAAAATTTAACCTTTTTTGACAAAAATTGACATGCTATAGTATGACTTTTTCTTGAGGAGGTCATTTTTTGACATCCCATAATGTTTCTTCACTTTTTTTGAACAACTAGTTCCTGACTTGTCAGTCCTGGGGTTTGAACCAGCGACCCTGTGGTTTCAAGCCCTGTTATTAACCCCTAGGCCACAGACTGCCAATATATGCTATGTTATTTTATTCTATTCTTGGAATAACTGTACTATGTCATGTATCAACAGACTACAATTGACCAATTTGAAGCATTTTTAGGCATTTTAAAATCTGACCATTTTTGACAAAAATCAACATGTTATACTATGACTTTTTCTTTAGGGGTCATTTTTGGACGTCCCATAAGATGATGTTTTTCTGTCATTTCTGGCTATATTAACCTCTTATATGCATCAACAGAGTATAATTGACCCATTTCTAGCATTTTAAGGCATTTTTTAATTTGACCATTTTTGACAAAAATCGACATGCTATAGTATGACTTTTTCTTGAGCGGGTCATTTTTGGACATCCAGTAATATGGTGTTTTTTCATTATTTTTGAACAAACTCTACTACTTCACATATCAACAGAGTACAATTGGGCCATTTCAAGCAATTTTAGACATTTTTAAAATTTAACTTTTTTGACAAAAATCAACATAGTATAGTATGACTTTTTTTTGAGGGGGTCATTTTTGGACATCCCATAATATGATGTTTTTCTGTCATTTCTGGACATATTATACTCTAATATGCATCATGTAGTTTGCAGTACCTATGACTTTTTTTTTTTTTTCAAATTTTTGACATTTCAAAATATGCTGTTTCTTTTGTTATTTTTGGGTGTAAAAACCCTACAACATGTGTCAACAGACTATAATATGAGACCATTTTCAGAGTTTCACCAACATTTTTATGACTTTTTCACGCTAAATTTCAACCTTTTTTTCTTTCAAATGACGGTGTTTTTTGTTATTTCTGAAAAAGACATACTATATTATACTATTATACTATACGACATACTATACTATGACTTTTTTATGTGATTTGAACAATAAAATCTCTGCCTAATTCTCTGGTTAAGCCCACTCGTTGCAGGTTGAAATAAAAAGGCAAAGCCTTGTGTGAAAAATGTGGCATGTTTCTGTATGAAACCCTCCACAAAAAGCAGTAGTTACACTGTAAAAAAAAATCTGTTTAATTTACGGTAAAATACCGGCAGCTTTGGTTGCCAGAACATCACCGTAAAAAATACAGTGAGCGTATGTAAATGTAAATATCAGCAAAAACTATAATTTATACTAAATAATCCCATTACTTTTAGGATAATTGTGTCATCGTGGAATTTCTCCATTAACTTTACATGAAAAATTTATATTTTTACAGCAAAACTGTGTGTTTTCTACAGTTTATGGCGGTAGAATTTAAAGTTTTTTTACTATTTTTTGATTGACAGTAATTAAAAGTATCTGCTACGGTGATGTACAATGTTTAATTTTACGACCTATTTCTGATGCAAATTGACAGTGTTTTACTGTTATTTCTACAAACATTTTTTACAGTGTACTGTGGAAGGAACTGGATATACCTAATGGGGGTAAACTGGGGAAAACTCTGCAAAAGCACATGGAAAACGTGCATTAAAAGTGTCCCCGTGGTCTTTGCCAAGTGACCACAACATCCTGGGATCAGAACTGGTCACATTTGATTTTCACATCATCTCTTACTCGCTTTGCTCTTCCACTTCCTGTTCTATTTCTGACTGTGGAACAAAGGCGAAAGAACCACGAAGCACTAATCTTAAAAACACTGAGATTTGTTTTTGCTCGTAGCTCTGTGTGAAGGCCAACAAACTGTCATAAAGATGAAATGGAAAGAGAAATTCTCAGCAGCAAAGTCTATTCTTGGAGCTGGCAGGCAGAGAATGAAATGTCAGCGTTGCGTTTCTTTCTCTGGAGTGCAAGTTATTTAAAGCTCTCCATGCAGCAACACAACAGAGAAATTAACATTATTCAACAGCAGGTTCAAACCACCGACATCCTTCTGTGTTCCTGCTGAACGACGGGCCGTCTGTTGGTTCACACGGGAACAAAAATCATAACGTGGTGGCATTCGTGAACCTCTTTCCTGAGCAAAAATATAATTCAGGACAAAATAAAGAACAGAAATGTGGCTGGATTTGGACTTGAGGTATTCTGCCCTAAGTCGAACTGCAGTAATGACATTTATGGTCAAAATTGAGTTATAACTAAAAATGAACTTCTTGATGTCTGTTTTATCTTGTGACAAAGTTTTCAATTTTGCTTTATTTCAGAGAAATAAAGATATAAAAACCACAAAATCCAACTCAAAACCAAGCCGTAATTGCACTTACCACGGTCTGCCTTGGATATATATATATATATATATATATATATATATATATATACTAATTTAAATATAAAATTGACCCTCTGGAGTCTCCAAAAGCACCAAAGCATGGCTTCTTCATCACATCCAAAAAAACCCAAAAAAACAAAGCAGACCAAAATAAGACACAAAATGACAAAAAAAAAAACCCAAATCACCAAAAAACACACAAAATGAGAAGACAGAATAACCAAAAAATACACAAAAAGACACAAATGACCAAAAAAGACACAAAATGACTTACAAAGACACGAAAAGACATGAAAAGGATTCATTTGTATTTTTATTATGTTTTTGATGTGTTTTGAGTGTATTTGTATATGTTTTTTTTTATTTTGTGTGTGTTTTTGGTTTGTTTTTCGTGTTTTGTGTGTGTTTGTGTGTGTTTTTTGTAGTTTTGTGTGTTTTTGGTTTGTTTTTCGCGTTTTATGTGTTTTTTGTGTGTTTTTTTATCATGTTTTTGGTGTGTTTTGAGTGTGTTTTTTGTGGGGTTTTTTTTATTTTTATCATGTTTTTTGTAATTTTGTGTGGGGTTTTTTTGTGTTCAAAATGTTGATCCAGTAAGTCAAAATGAAAATAATAATCAGATCATATAGGTGAGGTTATACTGAAAACAATGATACCAACACATCATGGTAAAGGTGTTTAAGTGGTTTATACAGACAGAATGAAAAAGAGTCAAAAACTGACAAAATAGCCTCAAACTCCAAAGGGTTAAGTCATGTGAATGCTTAGACTTCTAAGGATTAAAAAAACATTAAAAAACATTAAAGCAGTTTTTCTCAGTTTTACCCTGTGTGTAGTTACTGCATTTAGACTTTGTAGGGCAGAATAAACGGGACATTTAAATTTGTATTTTATGTACCACTTATTTAAATTAAATAAAAGGCACTGTATAACTGCAGCTATTGAGGGAAAACAGTCTGGGAAAATGATCTGAGTTCAGTACCCAGCTTCTATTAATCACCAGCATGTCTGATCCTTTATTTCCCTGTTGTGAAATGGATGTTTGGGTCAAAATATTCCATAAACAGAAGCCGTTTACTGCCATTATTTCAGCTTAATGTGGGAGGAACTGGAGGTTGTTTGTACTGTTTGCTTCCTGTTTGTAGTTGTTAGCTTAGCCTAGGTAAGTGGTGTCTGTTTCAGCTTATTCTTGTTTGGTTAGGTAAGAACATGCAGGCCGGATTGATTTAGCTTATTTGTTGTGGGTTGTAGTGCCACCATGAAGCCAACAAAAAGCCTGAACTTTGGAAAAACACATTGATTAAGGAGCCAAACAGTTCCCACGGCTGCACAGGTTTCTGCGTCACGATATCTGACTCAAGTTGTTTACTTTTTGGAAAAGTTACCTGCTGTCATTTGTGTTACATTGTGTTCGTTGGCTCTTTATTAAAGGCTTTTTGCTGGTAGAAGACCAGGGAAAGTCCAAAACCACATCCAGCCGTCACAAACATCTGTCATCAGCATGTTTAGATCTAAGAAATAATAAGACATTTCCAATTACAGGAATACAACTATCCTTTTCTTATTTTTTTATACATATATGTACATGTAAACAGTTACATATACACATACACAAACAAAAATGGACAAAAACACTCTGATATAATTGTAGAGGAAAAATAATTAAATTAGATTAAATTACAGAGTGCAGTTAGCCTGGCTAACACCAAACTAATCACAAATGAGATTAGTCTGGACACCTGCCGTTCATTTCTTCGTAGAGGAGGTGTGGTTTACGATCCTCCAGAGCCGTTTATTGGACGCTTAGAATGTCTATCAAAGCGTCTGTAGGTAGCTCGGTAGGTAGGTAGTTTGTTGTGTGTGTGTCTGTGAGAGAGTGTTCTCGCTTTCTGCAAGATTATTTATTTTTTCACGCTTTATTCCCCCTCATGTCATTCAGCCACACACATCCACTGATTTTATGTGCAATAAACAAGCTGCTGCGGGCCTCTGGGGGCTCCGCTGTCCCCCGGCTGGTAGCAAGATCACTGGCGTTACGGTAGCGGGGCTATTAGCGGCGCTAGTATTGGGGCTAGTATCGGGGCTAGTATCGGGGCTAGTAGCGGCGCTAGTAGCGGGGCTAGTAGCGGCGGTAGTAGCGGGGCTAGTAGCGGGGCTAGTAGCGGGGCTAGTAGCGGCGGTAGTAGCGGGGCTAGTAGCGGGGCTAGTAGCGGGGCTAGTAGCGGCGGTAGTAGCGGGGCTAGTAGCGGGGCTAGTAGCGGCGGTAGTAGCGGGGCTAGTAGCGGGGCTAGTAGCGCCGCTAGTAGCGGGGCTAGTAGCGGCGGTAGTAGCGGGGCTAATAGCGGGGCTAGTAGCGGCGGTAGTAGCGGCGGTAGTAGCGGGGCTAGTAGTAGTTTCGGCGTAGGATGCACAGATGCACCACCAACATGCACCAACAGCCTCATTGGGTCCCATATTAAAAACGCAGGAAGATTTCTGAAGAAAAGGGAGATGTAACAGTTTTTTTAGATCGCTCTAACAAAGCTATTTTTTCATTTTTCTTAAAAAAACAACATATGTAGACATTCAGGAAGAACTCAGGATGCTCAAAGTGAAGTCGGATCAATGATAGGTATTATGGTTTTGCCAAAAATGCTTTCTGTTCGAGGCCAGAAATTCCAGTCTGTCCACCTCTGTGTCGGAACCTTGTCAGTTGGTGTCAGTTAATTCTGTCTTTGATGTGATTACAGTTACGGATACACACACACACATGCGCGTTAGCACACACACACAGGTAACTTTATGCGATTTTCGTTACACACACAAATGCGGGCGTAAGCGTGCACACTCCTCCAGATACACATGTTTCACACACACACACACACACACACACACACACACACACATTTTGAGGTTAAAGGTCATAGGTTGCTGTATAAATAAATACTTGAAAAGGAATGCTTGTTGTTGGTGTGCTCCTTGTATATAATATAGTATCATAACATTACTAGTGTTAATTGTTTGAAATCTCGGAATAATCTCATTATAGTGTACACACACCGGCAGTAGCCCCCGTGGCCCTTTCACAATTTCCCAAGAGGAAATTTTCTAGTTTGATTTGCTGTTGTGTTTTTGGATTTGCAGTTGTGTTTTCTGTTTTGTTTTTGTGTTTTCTGTTTTGTTGCTGTGTAGTTTGATTTGTCGTTGTATTTTTTGATTTTTTTCTTGTGTTTTTTGATTTGTTGTTGTATTTTTCGATTTGTTGTAGTGTTTTCTGATTTGCCACTGTAAGTTAGACTTTGTAGAACAGTCCTGCTCTATACTAACACTTTAGTCTCTCTCTGAAACAGCTACCAGGTTATGCTTTGCATTATGATAAATAACAACGGCAGTATAACCGGTTGTCAAAAGACATATGTCTTATTTGCATACAGTATGTCTGTTACTGTAACTGGATCAAAGCCAAACCTTTGGACTACTTTCTCATATTTAGAGACGCTGGCAGCAGCAGAGACGGTGCTGGAATGCAGCCTCCTGTTGGCCTGGCTACCTTAAATCTTGAATTACAGGCTTTGTAGGATTAGAGTTTATTATGCTGTCGAGGGGATTTAGGTACATAAGTCCCACGAGTTGGGAAATTGAACTTGAATGGAATGATCTTTGTGTGTGTATGTGTGTGTGTAAATGTTGTCTCAGCTGTGGGTTTCTATGTAGAAGTGAAATACAGAAACCGTCACTGAACAATAAACGGCACTTTCACCTTGTTCATATACAGCGCACATAATGTTGATGAACATGATGTATCCTCCATTTGCACTGCTATGTATATATTTACAGTTGAAACCAGAAGTTTACATACACTATATAAAAAGACACATATGCTTTTTTTCTGACTGTCTGACATGAAATCAGACAATCACTTTTCCTGTTTTAGGTCCGTTAGGATTACCAAAATTATTTCTATTTGCTAAATTCCAGTATAATGAGAGAAGGATTTTTTTAGACAATTTTTTATTACTTTCTTCAAAGTCAGAAGTTTACATACACTAACATTATTATTGAAGGCACACTGGAATTGCACAGATCTTTGTAGTTGCAAATGTAATAGATAATTAAAGTTAAGCTTCATCAATTAAATGTATGCACGTTTTCAGAATACATGCACTGTATATGACCTATATTCATATATTTTCGACTGCTTAGGAACTGAGTTGGAAATTTCATAAATACATGGCCAAAATTAACATATCTATTTGATCAAATAATCATCTAGGGATATTCTCAAGAGCTTTAAATGATTCCTTGACCCAGAAAATGTATTTTTTGACACCAAGATGAAGAAGAAGTGGCTTGGAAGATATACCGGTTCTCATAGACTTTATATGGGTGCCATATCCGTTTCGGAATCTTGATGAAGTGGCTCCTACCAAAAATTGAAACCTATGGTGACAGAGAGCATGTGGAAAAAATTTGGTGCTTTTGTCCAGCATGTCCCCTTGTTTTCGCTAAGCCGCCTGACTATATGCCTTGAAACTATTTGGGAAAGCCCAGATGATGCTGTCATGTCTTTGGAAGCTTCTGATTGGTTTATTGACAACATTAGAGTTAATTAGAGACACACCTGTGGATGTATTTTAAGGCACACCTGAAACACACTGCTTCTTTGTGTAACATCATGGGAAAGTCAAAAGAAATCAGCCAAGATATCAGGAAGAGAATTGTGGACTTGCACAAGTCTGGTTCATCCTTGGGTGATATTTCCAGATGCCTGAAGGTTCCACATTCATCTGTTCTAATAATTATACCCAAGTATGAACACCATGGGAATGTCCAGCCATCATAGCGCTCAGGAAGGAGACGGGCTCTGTGTCCCAGAGACGAACGTGCTTTGGTCCAAAATGTGCATATCAACCCAAGAACAAAAGCAAAAGACCTTGTGAAGATGCTGGCTGAAGCTGGTAAGAAAGACCTTGTGAAGATGCTGGCTGAAGCTGGTAAGAGTGTGTTATTATCCAGAGTGAAAAGAGTTCTGTACCGACATGGACTGAAAGGCCACTCTGCCAGGAAGAAGACATTACTCCAAAAGAAACAGAAAAAAGACAGATTACAGTTTGCAAATGCACACAGGGACAAAGATCATATTTTTGGAGACATGTCCTGTGGTCTGACAAAAATGTTATCTGGCTTTATAATTGGGCCATTTCAAGCAATTTTTAGGCATTTTAAAATCTGACCATTTCTGACAAAAATCGACATGCTATAGTATGACTTTTTTTGAGGGGTCATTTTTGGACATCCCATAACATGACGTTTTTCTGTCATTTCTGGCAATATTAACCTCTTATATGCATCAACAGAATATAATTGACCCATTTCTAGCATTTTAAGGCATTTTAAAATTTGACCATTTTTGATAAAAATCGACCTACTATAGTATGACTTTTTCTTGAGCGGGTCATTTTTGGACATCCCTTAATATGGTGTTTTTTCATTATTTTTGAACAAACTCTACTACTTCACATATCAACAGAGTATAATTGGGCCATTTCAAGCAATTTAAGACACTTTTAAAATGTAACTTTTTTTTGACAAAAATTAACATAGTATAGTAGCTTATAGCAGCTTCACAAGGCGAAGGCGGCCTCTCTCTCATCTGTTGTGGTTCTACTGGACCTTTCTGCAGCTTTTGACACTATGGATCACCAGATCCTCATCTCCACCCTTCACCACCTTGGAGTATCTGGCTCTGCCCTCTCTCTGCTCAAATCCTATCTCAAGGACCGCACCTTCCGTGTAACTTGGAGGGGTTCTGTTTCAGAACCCTGTCTACTCACCACCGGGGTCCCTCAAGGCTCGGTCCTTGGTCCGCTCCTCTTCTCGATTTACACCAACTCCCTTGGCTCCCTCATCCACTCGCATGGCTTTTCCTATCATAGCTATGCCGACGACACCCAGCTAATCCTCTCATTTCCCCAGTCTGAAACACGTGCAGCAGCACGTATCTTTGCATGTCTGGCCGACATCTCCCAGTGGATGTCCTCGCACCACCTCAAACTCAACCTGGGAAAGACTGAGCTACTTTACCTCCCAGGGAAGGGCTCTCCCACCACTGACTTCCACATCACTGTCCAGGACACAGTGGTTGCCTCCACAGAAACCGCCAAAAACCTTGGCGTGACTCTTGACCACCAACTGTCCCTCTCAACAAACATCACCGGCACTACCAGATCTTGCAGATTCTTGCTGCATAACATCAGGAGAATCCGCCCGTTTCTCACCCAGAAGGCAGCTCAGGTCCTGGTCCAGGCACTGGTCATCTCACGCCTGGACTACTGCAACTCCCTCATGGCAGGTCTGCCTGCCAAAGCCATCCGACCTCTACAACTCATCCAGAATGCAGCTGCTCGATTGGTCTTCAATCTTCCCAAATTTTCACACACAACACCCCTCCTCCGCTCCCTCCACTGGCTACCTGTGGCTGCACGGATACGCTTCAAGACTCTAGCTCTGGCGTACTCTGCTGCTAACGGTTCAGGTCCTACTTACATCCAGGACCTTGTCAAACTCTACACTCCTGCCCGTCCTCTCCGCTCTGCATCAGCCAAACAGCTGGCGACTCCCACCTTGTGTGGGTCAACTCGCCTCAAAACCACTTCCAGACTTTTCTCTGTCTTGGCTCCCAAATGGTGGAACGAGCTCCCCACCGACATCAGGACCTCAGACAGCCTGTACATCTTCCGCCGCAGGCTGAAGACCTATCTCTTCCAACAATACCTCGGTTAAGTCATGGTCACCTAACAGATATATATATTTAAAAAAAAAAAAAAAAAAAAATTCTTATTCTTTTCTCTTCTTTTCTTCTTTAACATATAGCACTCCTGTAGCAATGACAGTTAGCTCTTAAAGTTATATACTTACTCGATTCCTATGGTCTATGTCTAGTACCATCAGGTTGAATGCACTTATTGTAAGTCGCTTTGGACAAAAGCGTCTGCTAAATGACATGTAATGTAATGTAATGTAATGTATGACTTTTTTATAATTTTATAAGTCATTTTTGGACATCCCATAATGTGGTGTTTCTTCACTATTCTTGGAAAAAAACTATAATACAACATGTATCAACAGACTATAATGCACCCATTTTAAGCATTTTTAGGCATTTTAAAATTTGACCATTTTTGATAAAAATCGACATGCTATAGTATGACTATTTTTTTTGAGGGGTCATTTTTTGACATCCCATAATATGATTTTTTTCTGTCATTTCTGGCAATATTAACCTCTCAGACTTTTTAGTATGACTTTTTCTTGAGGGGGTCATTTTTGGACGTTCCATAATATGGTGTTTATTCACCATTCTTGGAATGTATCAACAGTAGGTGTTTTTTGTTATTACTAAAAATTTTACCATTTTTGACAAAAATGAACATACTATTTACATACTATTTTTTATGACTATTTTTGGACATCCCATAATATGGTGTTTTTTTTTCATTATTTTTGAACAAACTCTATCTATCTTCACTATTCTTGGAAAAAAAATACAACATGTATCAACAGACTATAATGCACCCATTTTAAGCATTTTTAAGCATTTTAAAATTTGACCATTTTTGACAAAAATCGACATGCTATAGTATGATATTTTTTTCAGGGGGTCATTTTTGGACATCCCATAATATGGTATCTTTCTGTCATTTCTAAGCATATTATGCTCTAATATGCATCATGTAGTATGCATTATGGCTTTTTTTTTTTTCAAATTTTGAACATTTCAAAATATGGTGTTTTTTGTTATTTCAGGGGGGAAAAAACCCTACTACATGCATCAACAGACTATATCAGGGAGTTTAACATTTTTATGACTTTTTCACGATAAATTTTTTTTTTCAAATGATGGTGTTTTTTGTTATTTCTGAAAAAGCGATGCCTTTTTTATGCGATTTTGAATGACATACCATGCTATGACTTTTTTATGGGATTTTGAACAATAAAATCTCCTCTGTTTAATTCCCTGGTTAAGTCCACTTGTAGCTGGTCGAAATAAAAAAAAGCCTTGTGTGAAAAATGTGGCATGTTTCTGTATGAAACCTTCCACAAGAAAACAGTATTACTGGTGGGAACACACTAAATTAACCTGAAAGTGTTGAACAATCACACAGACACATGTTCTGAAGACAAATTTTTTATTAAGAAATAAAAAAAGTTTTACACCGTTGTAAAACCTGTTCAAACACATATTTTTTTAAACATTTTTTGACTTTTTTAAACCTAGCTTACAAGTTGGCCATAGAAATAAAAAATAAAACCTTTCAAATTCTTTTAAAAATGTTTTTTTCTTCACCAAGAATTAAAAAACATTTTCTCATGTACATTCTCAAAAAGGAAGGGCTGGCATACAGTATAATACAGGAAAGACAGAGGCATTGTCATTGGAGACCATGATCAGAATGAGTCTGGCAACACAGAGGATGGGGATGATGAGCAGGACTCCATTTCCCAGAGATCACCATTGTTTTACGTAAGCCAAAGAAGTTAAGTTGTTTTACAGCCTTTTGTGTGATTATTAGTTTCTAGTTCTTAAAAGTCTAAACTTAAACCAAAGCTGAAAATGCCAAAAAAAGATGTAATTAGGTTACATCATAACTCTAGTTCTCTGAGTGATAAGGTTACGTTATAACCCTAGTTCTCTGAGTGATAAGGTTACATTATAACCCTAGTTCTCTGAGTGATAAGGTTACGTTATAGCCCTAGTTCTCTGAGTGATAAGGGTACGTTATAACTCTAGTTCTCTGAGTGATAAGGTTACGTTATAACCCTAGTTCTCTGAGTGATAAGGTTACGTTATAACTCTAGTTCTCTGAGTGATAAGGTTACGTTATAACTCTAGTTCTCTGAGTGATAAGGTTACGTTATAACTCTAGTTCTCTGAGTGATAAGGTTACGTTATAACTCTAGTTCTCTGAGTGAGGACGGCGTCTTTTTCAAACTTTAAACCAAAGAACAAAGATGATCTTTGCATTTAGAAATGGAGCCCCATTTATCTTCCTTCGCAGACACGCAGCCACAGAGTGACTTCAATGATAAAACAGATTTTGTCACCTCTACATAGCCTGAAGATCACATCTGTATGGTCTAATGATGCATCTATATCACAGCAACAGACAACGTGACTCTGAATCCTGGTGGTGTTTTTCATACCAGTGACAAACAGGATGATTTAAGTGATTTAAAACCAAGTTATCTGTTGCTGTGTAGATGTACGTTTGGTTCTTCAGTTTCCTCGATAAAGCACTAAGGTTGTAGGGTTTGGCGAAGCAGAGTTGGATTTAGTTAGAAATGTCTGAATAAGCAGAATGTAGAAATTGCATACAAGGTTTTAAAAGAAAAGCCCACATTTGATATGATGTAATCTGTTTTTATTGGATTTCCTGCTTTTGTTGCTAAGGGACAGACTTCCCAAAAGCAGCCGAAATTACTCAAATGTATTTGTTCCGTCACAAGCAAATTACGACTGACATTTTTTTTAGGGTACTGGTTGGATTTTGCAGATTATTACTTGTATGTTGTAGATGAATTGGTGAACTTTGGTGGTGCTTTTGGAAAGCTGCCTGATTTTTTTTTTTTTAGCAACAACGCAGTACTGAGATAAACATAGGCAGGTAGAAAGAAGGTGGGCTTAGTGGCAGTGTTACTGTGTTTCATACCCCTCACAAACTCACAACTTAGCAGTCTGTCACAAAAATAAAAAATAGTAATTTGCTGAAAGAAATTCAGTTTGATGTGACGACGTTTTAGTATCATTCTCAGTGCATTTCAAACCACAAGATCTTTGTTGGAGTACGAGTTTAGTTTGGTTTATTTCCACACTGCAGAGCATTTTGTGGCGGATTTTTAATTTAACTGGACCCTGAAGTTTTTAAATTTTCTTCATCAAGAATTCACAGGCTATCGTCTTACTTCAAAGGTTAATACCACCTTTTGGAAAAAAAAACAGCAAGAAAAATCAAAGTATTCTACAAAGTATTGCACGTAACAAATCATAGCTTTTTACTTTTTTTTGCTTGTTTTTTGATTATTAATTGTACATGTTACTCCAATGACAGAGGTTCAAATACATTATATTTGGAATACAAAAGGCAAATGTGACAGACACACAATCAAAAATAAAACAAGAAAACTGCTGAATTCAATAAAACAAGATTGATAAAAATAAAAAGAAACTATTTTTTTCACCTAAAAAATAAATCTTCAGAAACTTTTACATTCACCCTCGGGTGACTTTCACATTTCAACATTCGGCGGTAAAAACTTGTGCATGGTTAATGCTTCGATTTTCTTGCAAATTCATTGTCTCTGAGAAAAATCGGTTAGCTTAGGTTAACGGAAGGTATACGTAGGCTAACTGAAGGGGAGTGTACGAAGGCAGAGGGACTGGTACATACTGTAAATACACACAGAGGCAGAATAAACCAATAAATGACTGCATTAGATATTATTTCTGGTCCATGTTTCCCCACCAAAAGAAGCATCTTAGCACTAAAGGAACATATTTTATTCCACTGAGGGACTAAATCTATTTTTTTGTCTTTGTTTTGCTGTTGACGATTGAATTCCTCACTATATTAAACATTAATTTCAAATAATTTAAATATTTTTTTGCATTTATTTAATGTTTCTGATGTTGCTCTTACTGGAAGGTACTGACAGATTTCTTTTTAAGCATTTTTTATTTTAGTGCAAAGATCCTTCAGGGGAATCGAGGACCAGATCTGTACAAAAGTTTAAGATTAAAATGAAGCTTGGTATCTGTATTAAAATGGGAGGTCTGCAATGGGGGCTGAGCTGTACAAAGACGACTTATATAGGAAAAGTTTGTTACTGTATGAAAATAGATGTCTGCTGCGGATTTGGTTTCACAAATCCCTTTTAATGATATGAACTACTTTATTCTATTTGAAAGAAATTAAATAAACCGACAAAAAACAAATATCAAAGCTTCGATGACACACAAAATGAGGCTCTGGTCTCACTTTTGATGTGATGCTTGTTGGTCAAATTCCTGCAATGCATGTGTACTGTATAACTGTATATTTGACATTAATTAATATTTTATAGCATTTTGATCTATTTTAATATTTCTGCTTTCGGGAGAACAGAAGCACTCAAAGCTAAAAGCTTTCGGGTTTTTGACAGTATTCTTCTTCTTTTCAATGAGGACCCTGAATAAAAAGATGGCAGTGTTTTTCTTTTGGCCTCATCATTTGATATGAAGTCCAAATTATACAAATAAGGTGCAAGAAAAACTCACTCCTGACTCACTCTTTCTGTATTTTTGCACATAGGCAGTTAAGGTGTGTGATTTTCCACTCCGTGTGACATTGAACTGATCCAATGGCCTTTCAATTCGGACAAAAAAACACCAATTTTGATTGCTACCATTAAACGTCGGCTCTTTTTCACCCACAGTTATGAGTCAATTTTTTTTTGTACGCTGGGTTAATGCAGCTTTACAGTAGATAAAAGCACTACAGAGAAGGTCCTGAGTGGACGGTCGCTGGTGACACATAACATTGGGATACCCCTTGTTACAGAGACACATTAAAGTCAATGTAACACTAAATATTACACACAATTTCTCAGATAGTCTGCTCTTACTGCGCATGGCTCGCATCAACAATATTACGGCCGACTTTTTAAATTAGCTGAGGCTCTAAATGCAGGTTTCAGGGGTGTCATTTTATTTTATTTAGTGGCCAATTTCACAGCTCACAGTATATTTGATCAGAAGTTAAATTTACTTCATTGATTTTATGGTTTGGAGGCCTTAAAATGCTGCCTGGAATTCAAATTTAACATCCATCCATTCTCGTCCACTTATCCGAGGCCGGGTCGCGGGGGCAGCAGGCTAACATGTTTTTTGTTTTTTTTAATTATCATTATTTGTAGGTTCCAATCGGTGTCATATTTTGATAATCCCAAATAATTTTCTCAATTTAAGATGCAGTGCTTCTAATTTTCAGGCTTTTATAGAGCAGTCGGGGTTCCTTGTTTGAGAAAAAGCTTCTTGCTTCTTTTTTTTTTTGTGAGCCGAAGCAACATTGAGCGATTGAGGACATAAACGTGACCGACTCTGTCATTCACTGGCTCTGATTCGTCTGCAGCCAGCTGACACATTTCACAGTGTCTGGAAAGGAGTTTGACACTCAGACGAGTAGACAGTGCTGCTGATTTGTTGGGATCGTCGCCCAGCCGCGATTTTCTGCTGTGAGTCATTGAGTTGGCGACGTGTTGTTGAAACCGTTGGCTACAGTGCCCTGTCTGACTGAATTTATCCAAATTAAATACTGTCCCCTGGTATTTACAGAAGAGGAAAAGCTATAAACCCCCAACACCTACAAACTTACAGATGGAGCCATTGTAGGATTCCCATTTCTTTTAACTTTACATTAAATCGTTCATTGAATGTTTGACCCCAACAAGTTGGGAAAAAAATCCAATATGTCTGTTTGTCAGGACTGTTGGCAGACCCAATGCTGGAGAAATGAATGAGGAGGATTATAACTACAATGGCTGCCACTGTAAATGTATGATTTGTATAATAGCTTAGTATTTTCACCCGATGAAAGAAGTGTTCCTTCTTCTATGTAAAACTACAGCAATTATCATCAATAGTGAATAACAATAACATTATAGTCTTAATAAAAAATCTAAACACTGACAGAGGAAAAACTAATAATAATGTAACTTCCTCTGTAGAAAACAAAATAAATCCAATCCAAAATTGTAAGCCAAGAGTGCCTAGTGCAGTCACTAATGTACTGTAAACTGGTCTAGGACAGAGAAAGATAGATAGAGAGATAGATATATGTAGATAGACTGATTAGCTACTACTGTACAGTACGCCACAGACAACACACTCAAGGGTTCAACCTCCACACTTCAAATCCTTTCAGATACCTCTCTCTTTGTGCGGCAGCGGGTTTCCCCGTCGCAGTCTCAGTGCTAGTTTTCTCTTTGACCCATAGTTTATGGCTATGGAAGATGGGGACATTTGTGCTAAGGTGCATTTAAAAACCAGATCCTGGTTTGGTAAGGGTCATCGGCTATCATGGCTGTGTACATTTTTACATTTATTTATCTTTTTCTTTTTTAGCTGCACCTGGCAATTTTGTGTTTGAGTAGCTCCAAGTTAGAAAACAAACAAAAAAAATCAGTGTATTGGCTGTAACATTTGTGGGATTGGGAGATTTTTTCCCTCTGAAGCCACATTTTGAAATTGTCCGCTGTTAAGTTTGGTCATATTTCTCACACAAAATCTTGCCTTTTGCAGCTGAAATTACATTTCTGATTTACTGATGGGGAGCATGTGACTTTATACTTGTCAATCTCTAGTCCTGACAGGGTAAAAAACGACTTTTAATTAACGTTTTTTGTACCTGTAGTGCCTTGATCTTGCACATCATCTCAACTGGGCCTTTGCTGCACACAGCGGAGCAGACTAAGCCAAAGTTGAACCCTATGGCACATGTCCTCAGATAAGTGCACCCTGTTCACTGTATCAGAAAAAAAGGCTGTTTGATTCCAAGACTCATAACCACTTTCTTCCTTTTTTTTTTTTTTAGAACAATGGCTGGTTTTCTGCGAAAGTAGCTGGTGGAACAAACATAAAAATACCAGCCTATGGCCAGAGGCTGCTGCTAATTTGCCACTCTGCCTTTAAACAAGACAACAGCGGGACATGTAGTCACATGGATATTACAAATAGAAAAAAGGACCAGCACCAGTAATTGTGAGTAATTCAGAAATAGATTTGAAATGTGATTGCTACCCTCTGAAGAAAACCCACCAAGAGCAAACTACTTCCAAAGTATTCCTACAAGATTTGAAACGGGAACATTTTTTTTTTTCCTTAAAACCCTTATCAGTCCACCAGACAGACAGATAGACAGATAGACAGAAAACTAGCTAGCTTTAGAAGCATTTTAGAGGACAGGACAGGAGAGGAGAGGAGAGCGATCTCATGGAGAGCCTCCGCCTCATTCCTTTACATCATGGTTTCTACGATGGTGTGAGTCGGGGCCTTCATCAGCAGGCCCTTGTTCCCGTTGGGGTCCAGCGGGTAGGTCAGCTCCTTGAGGCCACGGTGGTCCGCTGGACGGGAGCTGGCCCCGCCGCGAACCGGAGCTGCAACCGCCTTGATCCTCTGCAGGGAAGAAAAGGAGGCATGGATTAGAGTGGTAGTTCTCAACCTTTTGTTATCCCACGCTCACTGAAGAGAATCTCACACGCACAGTTCAGATTATCAAAAAAAAGACAAAAAATTACTAAAAAAGACAAAATCACAAAAAAAGGAAACAAATTGACCACAAAATGACCAAAAAAGACACAAAATGGCCAAAAAAGACACAAAATTATCACAAAATGACACAAAAAGACACACAATCACCAAAATAGACACAAAATGACCAAAAAAAACACAAAATGACCAAAAAAAGACAAAAAATCACCAAAAAAGACAAAATTACCAAAAAAGACATAAAATGACTAAAAAAAACCCACAAAATGACCAAAAAAGGAAACAAATTGACGTTGATCACATACGCGACGGATTAAACACGGGAGACTCAACTGTGGCCGCCGTCGCTAACTGTGCACAACGTCAGCAGCTGATCATAAACAAAGCAGCATGGCTAATTATGCACAGCGTCTCCGCTGATCATAAACATAGTGATCGTGAATTAACCGGCATCACTAACTGTGCACAGAGTGTCTGGTGCTTGTTGTAAACAAACAGAGATCGCTAAGTGAACACCTCCTGCAGCAGCAGCACATACACACTGTACTGCTACAGAGCTAACTGTTAGCCTGTTAGCACATACACACTGTACTGCTACAGAGCTAACTGTTAACCTGTTAGCAATTTGCAGACTGGACGCTAAGGGGTTAACATCCCCTCCGGCTCTGCAGCTGGGAGAGACTGCTGCAGGAGGACTGTGCCACTTCAACTCGTTCTTACTCTTTTTAACGAGCCCCTGGCCCCCGCAGCTTGTTAAAAAGAGTAAGAACGAGTCTCCAAAAGTCTCCAATATCACCAGAAAAAGTCGCTGGATTTGTCTCCAGTCGCTTTCTTGAAAAATAGTTGCCAAGGGAGCCTTCTTAACGAGCCGCACAGGCCGGCGGCTCATTAAGAAGAGGAAGAATGAGTCTCCAAAAGTCTCCAATAACACCAGAAAAAGCTTTCTTGAAAAATAGTCGCTAAGGGAATCTGAAAAGTCGCTAAATATAGCAACAAAGTCGCTATGTTGGCACCACTGCTTCGCCGGCTTTTACAAATGGTAGAGTACTACGTCACATCCTGCTTAGCGTTCTATCCAATCAGTAACCATGCTTTTTTCAGATTAGAAAAAAGACCCTGCTCTTCAACAGGGACGAAAAAAGATACTACTAAAAAGACACTCCACCCACCTCAATGAGCGGCCCATCAGATCGGATGATCTTGATGACGACCACCATGGGGATGCAGATCATGGAGGTCAGGGCCAGAGTCCAACCTATTCCGACAGCCCAATCAGGATACTCGTAGACCTTGTTGTACGTCAATGGCTTGTATTTGACCAAGGAGAAGATAAAGCAGCCCTGAAGAGGAAGAGGAGCAAATGTTTGATTACAAATGTCAACCTTTGAAGGGATACTTGCATGTTTTATTTGGGGTTTTTTTTGTATCTGAATAAGGGTTGAATATTGTGCACTTTTAACCGGACAAAGTTGGGATGAAAACAGAATGCAATGATTTGAAATTCCTTTGTGAGCTACAATAAAATCAGGGTTCGTAGACTTTAGCAGTGGTCAAATTCAAGCATTTTTCAAGGACTTTAAAGGTAAATTTTCAAGCTTTTCCAGTATCTTACACCTGTTGTAAACTGCATGTTTTAGATGAGTAGAGTTTTAGATTTGTTTTAAGATGTTTTAAAGGCGGAGATTTCACTAAACCAACCAACAGCGTATTGCACAGGTATTGCACTTTTAGGAGGAACGGTCTTCATTTCAGATAGGCTACTCATTATTTTTTACACTGAACATGTGATTATCTATAGTCTATAGATGGATATAGTCAGATTGCAAGAGAAATACAGGAAGAATTTCAAGCATTTACAAGCACTTTATCCAAAATCCAAGCACTTTTTAAAGCTTGAAAACACAACATTTAAATTTAAGCATTTTCGAGCATCTGCACAAAACCCTGAAAATTGAACACAGTACGAAGACAAGATATCAATCTGGAGACATTATACACTCTGTACTTGACACGTTTCAGGAAGCAGACAAGTTGTTGCAATAAAAAGAGGAAGAGGTTTATTTCTTGTCTTTGGTCATCATCTGCAGACTGAACTGATGGCGGTTTACATGGTTTACTGTTTCTCACACTTAAAACAGGCACTTACCATGCACAGTAAAGGAGTGATAATAGTCCAGCTCCATTTCATCCAAGCATTTGGTCTGTAGCCAAGCATGTCCTCAAGTGCATCGTAGAAATTATCAACGCCTGTGAAGACAGGAAAACACCCTCCGTTTATTTTCTGCATGTAAACTCTCCTGCAGAAACACAATGACCACTTATTGCACAACAACAAGGCAACACTGTGCAAGTCAAAAAGCTTCACACAAGCCATGAAACGGACTTAATGAAGAAGGAAATAAAACATAAAACTTGATGCACAACATGGTCTAAAGTGACCCGACTAAGTTTTTATATTCTATATCTTTGCAATAAGTTAATTTAATCATTCAGTGTTCCAGGTTTTCCTCAATTAACTTGTTTTTGATCATCATAGGTCCTAATTTTTTGTTTTCGTTTATTACTTTTTGAATGAAAACCCTTTTTTTATCACTAAGCTTCTAATGCACAAGGTAATTTTTGACCCATGTTGTGCATTAGAAGGTGTTTATATGTTGTCACCAATTTAAAACCTGACAAAGAAGACACAAATATTAACTATCCTATTTTGTTAAATTGGTGTTTTTCCAATGTAAATTATTATTTGGTGGCTCTAATAAGTCTCAAATGTTAAAATATGTGATTTTCCAATGTAATCTGGTGGTTCTAACAACTCTTTTACAGTTAAACCTTCAAAATAAGACAAACATACTTACACATATACTCAAATTGTTAATTTAGTGAATCACTTTTTGTATCACTACGCTTCTAAAGCACGAGGTGATTTTTGACCCATGTTGTGCATTAGAAGGTGTTTATATGTTGTCACCAATCTAAAACCTGACAAAGAAGACACAAATATTAACTATCCTATTTTGTTAAATTGGTGTTTTTCCAATTGAAATTATTATTAGGTGGCTCTAATAAGTCTCAAATGTTAAAATATGTGATTTTCCAATGTAATCTGGTGGTTCTAACAACTCTAAACTAAAGTTAAACCTTCAAAATAAGACAAACATAGTTACACATACTCAAATTGTTAATTTAGTGAATCACTTTTTGTATCACTACGCTTCTAATGCACAAGGTCATTTTTGACCCATGTAAGTAAACTTGATGTAATAATACAAAAACATTTCTTCTGCATTAAGTATGAAAGGAAAAATGGATGCAATGATCTGTTGTAATAATAAAAAAAGATATTCAAACACACAGCCAGCATGAAATAACATTGAAAATGAATGCGGGTCATTTTTGACCCATATTGTGCATTGTATTCATGTAGTTATTAAATGTAGTTGTATATTCATGTAGTTATTAAAATAGAATAAAATCATACACAAATAGTTATAAATAAAACAATACAATACCAAAAAACAGTAAAAAAAAATGAAATAGTAATAAAAACTCAATCCAAAAACAGATAGAAAAGAAAAATAAAAGGGTAAAAAAAGTAAAAGAAAGCCAAGGATTCTTAATAATAATCTTCACCTCACTACTGTACAGCAAAGCATCTTAAAAAGTTATTATCTTATTATATATTTTGCAAGTTCACAGTAACCTGCAGCTCATGTTTCATAAAGACGATGATAATGTGTAAATCTATATGAAACCTTAAAGCATTTGCCGTTGCTTTCCCGGCAGTTGGCGTGTGGTCTGATAAGATAATTTTGCCGTCTGTAAATGGACTTGACTGATACAGTTATATCTCAGAGTGGATGCTCTTAAAGAGAGTGCAAAGACAGCTGGATGTCATATTCAGTGCATGGAGACATTAGAAGACAGTACATTAGAGGCATTAATACCCTGTGCAATAAAAGCGCTTAGTTAGTTGAACCAAGGAGCAATATTTTGTCATATTTCAAAGGATGATACTCACCATAAACCCAGGCAACAGCTATACATTCAAAGAATGCCACCCACAGAAGGCACACACCGCTAGCTGCATAGTAATCAAACAGCTGGAAAACATACATGCCACCCTGCAGAGAGACAGAAAGACAAAAAAATCAGTCAGTCATCATTTTCCAGTTGCAAATCAGGCAATATCTCCTTTTTTTCCTTTCAACTTTAACCCTTTATCAGGCGAAGAACCGTATTTGGTAACTTCAGCAGATATCCAAAATAGAAATATTTTGAGAAAAAAGGTTGCAAATTTACTAGATTAAAGTGGCAGATCTACAAGAAAAAAAGTTGCAGATTTAAGAGAAAGAAGTGGGAAAAAAAGCAACTTTTTTTCTTGTAGATTCACCACTTTAAATCTCTTAAATCTGCGACTTTTTTTCTTGTAGATTCACCACTTTAAATCTCTTAAATTTGCAATTTTTTTTCTTGTAGATTCACCAATTTAAGTCTCTTAAATCTGCAACTTTTTTCTTGTAGATTCACCACTTTAATTCTCTTAAATCTGCGACTTTTTTCTTGTAGATTCACCACTTTAAATCTCTTAAATCTGCGACTTTTTTTCTTGTAGATTTACCACTTTAAATCTCTTAAATCTGCAACTTTTTTTTCTTGTAGATTCACCACTTTAAATCTCTTAAATCTGCAACTTTTTTCTTGTAGATTTACCACTTTAAATCTCTTAAATCTGCGACTTTTTTTCTTGTAGATTCACCACTTTAAATCTCTTAAATCTGCGACTTTTATTTCTTGTGGATTCAACACTTTAAATCTCTTAAATCTGCGACTTTTTTGCTTGTAGATTCACCACTTTAAATCTCTTAAATCTGCTACTTTTTTCTTGTAGATTCATCACTTTAAATCTCTTAAATCTGCAACTTTTTATGTTGTAGATTCACCACTTTAAATCTCTTAAATCTGCAACTATTTTTCTTGTAGATTCACCACTTTAAATCTCTTAAATCTGCAACTTTTTTGTAGATTCAACACTTTAAATCTCTTAAATCTGCGACTTTTTTTCTTGTAGATCTGACACTTTAATCTAGTAAATTTGCAACCTTTTTTCTCAAAATATTTTTATTTTGGATATCTGCTGAAGTTAGCAAATGCCTGATAAAGAGTTAAATAAATGTGCCATACACGTTCAGTTTTCCCTTTTTTTAATTAGTTTCAGCAACACTCACTAAAGTGCAACAGCATGTGAATTAAGCGTGTGATTCCTGAGAGATCATAAAATGATCATAAAAATACTGCAATAATGGGGAGACAGCCATATTTCCAGACTAAAAATAACCAGATGTGAGCAGCCGGCTTCGTCCACACGTGACGGACCCGCCTGTGTGTGTGTGTGTGTGTGTGTGTGTGTGTGTGTGCTCACGTGTGTCTGTGTGTCCAGTGTGAAAACTGTTTTAACAATCATGGGAATCCTAAACTTGAACCAGGCCACCGCAGCCATAAAAAGATGTTGTCATGGGAACGGAGGAAGGAAAGAGAGAGTGAGGGAGGAGGGCGGAAAATAGAATGACAGTGAGAAGGTTGTGAGTGTTAGTGTGAGAATGAGGATGAGGATGGAGGAAGAGGAGAGTGATTCATGTTAAAGTATGATCATCTTAAGTGGAGGGATGGGAAGCAATGATGGACAGAAAGAAATCAATATGTACTTAAAAGGTCTCAATTGCTTTTTTTTTTTACATCATAACTGACTCAAACTACAGATGTTTCGTCTTCGTTTTCTCTTTTAAAATGTGTTTTTCATCGGAAATAAAGCCTCGAGCCTTGAGGAAATTAGATATTTTACATAAAGACTCGTCATGCTGGCCGCATTGTGTAACTCAGCATGTCCGGTCAAGATAGTTATCTGCTATTTTTTGCAATTCTGTCAAATGTCTTGGCACATTAGCAGCCTTTAATTTGAGAAGTCTGTTTGTGCTTGTGCATGGAAAGTGCAATAAATCTCGTAAAATGGGACGAATTTGAATAAAACTTGAAGGAATGATGCATCTGCACACGACAATGTGTTTCGGTGCAGGTCACTTTGAGCTTGGCTGTAGTATGGGATTAGAACACTGACATAAATCGCGCAGTAGTAATGAGACCCGCGCGCGCAAATCAAACATTCGCATGCAAATATTGTATTTTCGACTGCTTACTATTTTGTATCCTGCATCTCTGCTCTTTAGAGCAATATTGTAGCTTGTGAGGAGAAAAACACGCTTTGTGCACGCAGAGTCTGCTCGCAAAACTTTTCTCTACTCCCTCGCAAAACTTTCTTCTGCTGACATAAATCGCACACTCGTAATGAGACCTGCGCGCGCGCAAATCAGACATCCGCACATGCATATTGTTTTTCGAGCGCTTTCAAATCACTCGCAAGCTATTTTGTATCCTGCATCTCTGCTCCTTCGATCAATATTGTAGCCTGCAAGGAGAAAAACATGCTTTGCTCGCGCAGAGTCCGCTCGCAAAACTTCCTTCTGCTCGCGCGCAAGGGTTTTTTTTTGTGGCCGTTTTTTGTCAGTAAGGGGGCAGGCCTAGTGGGACATGCCAATCACCATTGTACCAAATATGATTGGTTAAGTGACTTCGCTGATTAAACAGAAAGGTACGGCAGCACCACTAGGACAAACAGGACAAACCCCCCCCAGGCCCGCCCCCTTACTGACAAAAACCACCCACTAAAAAAACACAATTGCGCGTGAGCAGAAGAAAGTTTTGTGAGTGGACTCTGCGCGCGCAAAGTGTGTTTTTCTCGTCGCAGGCTACAATAATGCTCTAAAGAGCAGAGATGCAGGATACAAAAAAGCTCAAAAGTGATTTGAAAGCGCTTGAAAAAACAATATGCGCGTGCGGATGTTTGATTTGCGCGCGCGCGGGTCTCATAACAAGTGCGTGATTTATGTCAGAAAGTTTTGCGAGTGAGCAGAGAAAAGTTTCGCGAGCAGATTCTGTGCACGCAAACCGTGTTTTTCTCGTTGCAGGCTACAAAATTGCTCTAAAGAGCAGAGATGCAGGATACAAAATAGCTTGCGAGTGATTAGCATGCGCACGGGTCTCATTACGTGTGCACGATTTATGTCGGTGTTCTAATCCCATACTGTAGTTCAAGGTAGCACTTGTCTACAAAGAGTTATTTTCAATGTGCCCAGTCATAAGTGGGACAAAATGTGTTCATGTCTCTCGTAGTAGACGGATGGAAAAAATGAAATTTAACAACAATTTTCCACTGGACTTGAGAGCTTTCACTAAAGGTCAAACATTTCAAAAGGCCTTCTCACATGCAGCTGTGCTCTGCTATGACCTGCTATGAAAAGCTCAGGCAGTACAATTGAAAAGGAGTCCTGCCAAGTCATAGTGAGCCAGAACGCACAATCAATGCCACAGTCCTGAGACATTATGACGGAGGCAAATGATATTGTTTGTCTACTTCAAGGGTAAGGAAATTGTCGAGTCACACAAAAAGGTTGAAACAGAGAGAATGAATGATGCAAAGAATGAGAATGGGCAATGGAGGGTAAAGAGGAAGGTATGAGCAACAAAAAGAGAAGAAGAAGAAGAAGAAGAAGAAGAAGAGAAAAGAGAACAAGGCAGAATAATTAAAGAGAAAGAGGAAAGGGCGAATGAGATTACATCAAAGAGTAAGACGGGATGAGAAAAACTTTTAAAAACATACAAGAGAAAGAAACAGGAGAGGAGGAGGAGGAGGAGGAGGAGGAAGAGAAAGATTTGGAAAAGCTAAGTCAGGTCTACTTTATCTATTAATACCAGAGGAGGGAAGGGAAGTTCTCATGACTTGACAGTATTAATAGCCCCCTGCCGTCTCCCCAGGGACTCACACTAATAGCTCTATCAACTCTGTTGTTCCTCGTGTATTGAGCTGTGGGCTGGAGCCTGAAATGAGGCCAGCAGCCACACTATACATATACAATTACCAATCTGTGCTGCATGCACTTTATACTTTACAAATAAACTAATTGTGATAGACAAATCCGAAATCCAAATGCGGCACTTTCCTCAACTATGAAAAACTTTCAGGGCCCATAGTATAATAGCACTGAATTCCCCCCATCCATCCATTTTCTTCCGCTTATTTGGGGCCGGGTCGCGTGGGCAGCACCCAATAGGGTGTTTTATTTTTATGTTTCTTTAGTTGTTCTGGTCAAAATGACTCCATGCCACACAGATGTGAAGCAGTTATAAAAAACAACAACTAAATATTAGTTTAGTGATTGACAGGATTGCTAAATCCTAGAAAAAAAAAAGGTTGTGCAAAATTACATTACATGACATTACATGTCATTTAGCAGACGCTTTTGTCCAAAGCGACTTACAATAAGTGCATTCAACCTGATGGTACTAGACATAGACCACAGGAATCAAGTAAATACATAACTTTAAGAGCTGACTGTCATCGCTAAAGGAGTGCTATATGTTAAAGAAGAAAAGAAGAGAAAAGAATAAAAGCTTTTTTTTTAATATATATATATGTTAGGTGACCATGACTTAACCGAGGCAAAATAGTTTTGTGTTTGTAGTCAACGGCAGACACTGCTATTTTTTTTAACACACCCCTTTCAACTAATTGCCCAATTGCACAGCCTTAAGAGCTGCATATCACCAATGCTGGGTCTTGGTGGTTTTCTGAGAATCTACTGCACCTACTGGTACCTTATTAGCCATGTAGCAATAAAAAATATACTAAAAACCTGGATTAATCTGGTTAGTCACATTGGACTGCTATTATTTTGAACACTACTGTATGTGCTCCTTTCCTCTCCTATTTCCTCTTTTATTGTATGTGTGTTTTATACGTTTTGGACAGGTTGATGGCAAATTTCATTGTACTAGTACTTCTTACTCTGTGCAATGACAATAAAAGCTTCTGAGTCTGATTGATGATTCTGATTCTGATTCTAATCCAGATTTTTGTCGTACCTTGGTAACCATGGTGAGTCCAAGCAGGTAGCTGATGCAGCAGAGTATAGCGATGAAGATCTCTCTGCGGTAACCCTTCCTTAGGAAGGACGGATACAGATCCACCAGTGATGTGATCTGCCCTTCCACCTCCACAAACTGCACCAGGACACAGAGACACAGTGGTGTTAGCAATAATCAAAAGCTCCAGAAACAGTGAACATCTGAACTGATCTGTTTAGCACTGTATTCATCCCTTATAGCAGTATTCAACTTACATCTACAGTCATGGAAAAAAATATTGACAAATTGACCAGAAAAAGGTTAAAATGACTAAAAAAGACACAAAATGACCAAAAATAGATGTAAAAATGATCAAAAAAGACACAAAATGACAAAAAAAGATACAAAATGACCCCAAAAAAGGGCAAAATTACCAACAAAATGACCAAAGAATTGGATTTGTAACTGATATCTAGACATTTCCCATGGTTTTCTGAATAAAGATTTTGGTTATTACCAAGAAAACCATGTTAAATGTCTAGACATCAGCTATTAAATTAAACTGTTATGAGCTATTTTTTTTGTTATCATTATATTTGTCCAAACAAATGTACATTTAGTTGTACCAGGCATTAAAATGACCAAGAAATGGAAGAAAACAATGTTATATATACCTCTTGTTCGTAGTGTATGTCAACTGCACTTTATTTATACTGATCTATTTGCACTGCCTACTGCTATTTCCTGCTAAACGTATTGTATATATTTATAATATGCACACACTTTTGCACTTTACTGCCTTTTGCACTTCTGGTTAGATGATCTAATCTTAACATGGCCCGCCATTTTAATCTTACAAACCATCTGCATTACATCGTATCTTCTCCCCTAAACTGTATTTTGTTGAACAAACAGTCCAGATGCACAGAAACACACTGGTGTGTCTAAAAACCAGATAAAAACAGTAAATCTGAGGGAAATTATCTTGCTGCACTTACAGATAATTTACCTTGACAAGATTCAAATCTAGAAATAAGCATGTTGAACACTTAAAATAAGAAATTAACTCTTAAAACAAGATAAATTAAAGATGCAAGCAGCGATGAACTGGCCCGAGCAGAGTGACCTGCAAATTATTTGTTTTTTACCAAGATTTTTTTTTAAAGTGTCTTTTGGTGGGGTTTTTTCTGTCTTTTTGTGTCTTTTTTTGTCATTTTGCATCTTTTTGTGTCTTTTATTGGTGTTTTTGTGTCTTTTTTGTGTCTTTTTTTGGTCAAAAAATGTACAAACATTATTTTTATTCATAAACAATTATTTGTTTCTTACCAAGATAAAAAAAAACTTTAAATTTAAAAGTGTTACATAATTTGCTTTGTTTTAAGAGTTAATTTCTCATTTTAAGCGTCCAACATGCTTATTTCTAGATTTAATAATCTTAATTTAAGAAATCTTGTCAAGGTAAATGATCTGTCCATGCAGCAAGATCATTTCCCTCAGATTTACTGTTTCTATCTTGTTTTTAGACACACCTTTTTTGCAGTGCACCCATATTGGAATAAATAAAACATGATGCACGAGGCTTTTTAAACACCCTTCAGGGTTATGTAGTGTTGGAAGCCTCCTGCAGCTCCTGCAGCTCCAACAGCTGTAAATGTGAGATTAATGTTTCTGCTGACCTGACTGTCGAGGCCAAGCAGCAGCAGCATAATGAAGAAGAGAATTGCCCAGACTGTAGGAAAAGGCATCATGGATACAGCCTTGGGGTAGGCAATGAAGGCCAGGCCTGGACCTGCAGAGGGGAGGGGCGGGGGGGCGAGAGCAGACAGAAAGGGGTGGGGTGGGGGGGCATCATTAGTATCGTGATTAGCTCATCGGATCTGCCTCCCTGTGGGAAGAAAAAGCCCCAAACAATGGAGATGCAAAACCAGATATTAATGCATAATCAAAACTGTGCAACAGTACTGCAAATAGATGTTTGTGTGCATGTGTGTGTGTGTGTTTTCTATGTATTTGCATGTATTTAGCTGCCGTGTCACTATTTCACATCTCTACTTACCTGTTTATTTGTTATTTGTCAACATAACTTATGCACCATCAGTAACTGTATGCACTTAAAACATGACATGATTTCATAGCGTTTACAATGACATGTTACAAGGTGAACTTCCACTTTTATAATAAAGGAAAACAGAGCAATTATAAAGAACATGTGGAGTATAATATGTCGTGAGAATTATCTGTGTAACTGCATCTCTGTGGAAGTAAGTCATAAAAAAGTGTGAAGCATACTTTAACTGGTGTTCAGTTTCTATTGTGTGTTAATAGTGTGTGTGTTAATAGTGTGTGTGTTAACAGAAAGATTGTAGATCGATGTAAACAAGCAATTATATGACATTGTTAACCTACTTATGCTTGATTCACGTTTCCAGGCAACTGCTAGAAAAGGTAAATCAAGTCTATTCTGGTTTCTCAATTTTTTCTTTTTTTTGTTCTTTTCTGTATGTTAGCACCTACGTCACACGAGCCATTTTGCATCCCTGGCTGCACTGAGCGTGATCCTCTCTATGAGGGATGCAAAATGGCCGTGTAGCAAAACAGCACACTGCAAAAAAGGTGTTTAGTCTAAAAACCAGATTAAAACAGTAAATCTGAGGTAAATGATCTTGCTGCATGGACAGATAATTAATTTGCTTGACAAGATTTCTTAAATTAAGATTATTAAATCTAAAAATAAGCATGTTGAACGCTTAAAATAAGAAATAACTCTTAAAACAAGATAAATTATACATTATATCCATTTTTCCTTTCTTACTTTATGAAGAAAAGTAGTTTTTGTATTATTACATCAAGTTTAAACACATGGGTCAAAAATGACCTTGTGCATTAGAAGCGTAGTGATACAAAAAGTGATTCACTAAATGAACAATTTGAGTATATGTGTAACTATGTTTGTCTTATTTTGAAGGTTTAACTTTAAAAGAGTTGTTAGAACCACCAGATTACATTGGAAAATCACATATTTTAACATTTGAGACTCATTAGAGCCTCCAAATAATAATTTCCTTTGGAAAAACACCAATTTAACAATATGGGATAGTTAAAATTTGTGTCTTCTTTGTCAGGTTTTAAATTGGTGACAACATATAAACACCTTCTAATGCACAACATGGGTCAAAAAGCACCTTGTGCATTAGAAGCGTAGTGATAAAAAAAAAAGGGTTTTTATTCAAAAAGTAAGAATTGAAAACAAAAAATTAGGACGTATGATGATCAAAAACAAGTTAATTGAGGAAAACCTGCAATACTGAATGAGGAATTTAATTTATTGCAAAGATATAGAATATAAAAACTTAGTCGGGTCACTTTAGACCATGTTGTGCAATAAAGGCTTAATTTATCTTGTTTTAAGAGTAAATTTCTCATTTTAAGTGTTCAACATGCTTATTTCTAGATTGAATAATCTTAATTTAAAAAATCTTGTCAAGCAAATTAATTATCCGTCCATGCAGCAAGATCATTTCCCTCAGATTTAGTGTTTTTATCTTCTTTTTAGACTAAACACCTTTTTTAGCAGTGCAGCAGATGCAAACTAGGATGTCAAATAAAAAGCAATTTTTCTTCTTTTTTTTTTTTTTATTTGCCCTGAGGTCTAATTTGACGTTGATGCTACGTTGGGGACTGTAAAACAGAAGTTAAGAAAAACAAGGAAGCAGCCGTAACAGCAAAACAGCACTGCAGCTGATAGCAGGATATGTAAGTATGATCAGTTTTGTAGCAAATTATGACAAGGCATCCAACCAAACACCGCGTTGACTCGAAAAATAATAATACCAACTTCCATTCCCTGAGATGGGAAATGCTAGCAGAACGTTAATCACTCATGAAATAGGAAAATCAAACAGTGTGATAAATCATCAGTTTCTTTTTACAGAACAGTCTCGGGTCAACAGCAGCTGTAGCATCTGTGTTTAAAACGACACTGTGTTAAACCAGCATAATCTCTGGTGCTGACAACATTAATTCATATTCAGTCATTTAAATCATAAAACAAGCAGACGCAGTTAAGGCAGACTTACTTGTGATGTTTCTAAACTCTCAATAACTCTATTATCAGGCTGGATAATGAACTCTTCATTGGGTTTTCTGTCTAGTTCCTCTGATAAACATTAATTTTCTTTGGTAACATCAGCCCACTCGCCAAAGACAATGTTATATTGGATAATTCGGATAAAATGAATTATTAATTTGGCACACTGGAGACTACAGAATTGTCCAATATTCATAACAACTGGGCTGGCAGCTTCAAGTTATCAAGTAATCTAAATTTGCTCGGGGCAATAGCAAAGCTCTGGCTATTATAATACTAAAGTATTTTAGACTAACAACATCATCTTTCTGTAATCGGACAAATTTCAGTCTCATTTGAGGTCAAACAAAAATGTCTTGAGCATGTAACAGAAGCACGTAGAATCCAGAAAAGAGGAGATTTAAACTTTTCAAACAAGCCCCAAAAGTGGTTTCTAGAGAAAAAAAAATACAGCTTTCAGTTCTCTGCTGGTGTTTAACACCTTTTCTTTGAGCCTTTTTTTTCAAGAACAAGACAACAATCATCAACAATCTTTAATCTGCTTTGGGATTTGAAAAAAAACAAGCATTAATAATGAAATCATTGTGTGATTCTAATGGGAAAAAACAGGCATGGCTTAGTTTAAACTGAGCAAACTTTGTCTTCTCGCCAAAACAAAAGTTGTATTTGCAGCCTTTTAAGAGTAACTCTAAGTAAATCCTGTGCTATATATAGTTTAAATCCATGGAAATCCATGGAAATTAAGTTGTCAAAAATTGTAGAAACAACTAATAAAACCATATGCCACTCAGATTGATGGGAACCACAGCAACAGTGACATCACGTGTAGGTAAAAACCCAATAAACTGGCACAAGATGCACTGTATACCATCTTATATCTAGTTCTGAGTATAAAGTCTAGCTTGTCTTGTAATGTCTCTTAATGTCGCCAACTCTTGCTCTTCAAAAAACCAAAAATAATTTATCCAATCATCTAATCTCAGCCCTCATCCATCCAACTTGCTTTGCTCGACTGACGCGCTAACAAACCGATCAATTCTCTTCATATTTCATCACATTCTGCCTTTGTCAAGTAGTGTTTGATTGCGGAAACTTCCATATTCCGATGCCGTCATTTTGATTTATCAAGGAATCCATTTAATAACAAATGACCATTCATTAATAAACACATTCGCTGATTGTCTTTTGAGATACGTTGCTGTTTTTCTCTGTAGTTTCTGTTATTTTTTTATTTAATTTTTTATTTATTTGTTAACCAGGAAGCAGCGCCCACCATCACTGCTGCCTTTTACAGGACCCTCGTACCTGACTCTGCCACATCAGCAATGTCCACCCCTTGCTCTTGTGCCATGAAGCCCAGGACGGAAAATATTGCGAAGCCAGACACAAAACTGGTACCACTGTTGAGGGCTCCCAGCAGCAAACAGTCCCTATGTCACACATATGTCATGAGGAGGATTTGTTAATGAACACACAAGGATCCCTTCACTTCTCTCTCTCTCCTACTGCTAACCCCTTCAAAACTGATTCCTCACCTGTAGCAGTTGTATTTGTACTTGTTGTAGCTCCCCAAGGATGTCATGGCGCCCAAACAGATGGCGTAGGAGAAGAAGATCTGGGTGCCTGCGTCAATCCAAACCTATTGATCGGGGTGAGAGAGTGGGGACAGAAAGGCTGAGGCCTGCTGATGAGGGGAAGCACATGGCATGGGTAATGTGGAGCTAAAGTAGCTAGGGGGTTTGGATTTAATGCTTTGATGCACACTGCAAAAAAAGCCAACTTGTATTTTTTGGCCTAAAACAGTGATTTAAGTTGGTAAAACTTGGAAATATAAATTATTGACATTTAGGGCAATAATGTAAGTTAGCACAACAAAGGAAGCCAGTTGTCTGCTCATAAACAAGTTGGTGAGTTGTTGTTACTTATATCTTTAAGTTGGGGTTCACAACAAGGGACAATAGTTCTGATAACTCTTATTTCTTTGTTGAGAAATTCGGTCATTAGCGAAAGCTAGCGGCTAACTGATGCAAGCGGCAAACTGATGCTAGCGGCTAACCGACGCTAGCGGCTAACCGATGCTAGCGGCTAACCGATGCTAGCGGCTAACTGACGCTAGCGGCGCTGCTTGTTACAGCTACAAGAGTAGCCATTAGCGTATCAATGCTAACTCAAAATTGTGGTCGAAACATTAGCTGACATTTCATAGCGCCGTTACAATCGTGTTGAGTTGACAAAAATCTGAATTCAGAGTTGAGCAAACTCAAAAACAAAACTTAAAATATTTAGTTTAATTGTCCAACTTGAAATTTTATCGAAGTTTGTTGCCTTGAAATTTTGAGTTCAGCCAACTTTTCTTTTTTTGCAGTGCACAACATGAGTCTAAAGTGACCCGACTGAGTTTTTATTTCCTACATCTTTGCAATGAATTAATTTCATCCTTCAGTATTCCAGGTGTTCCTCAATTAGTTTGTTTTTGATCATCATGTATCCTCATTTTTGACTTTCATTTCTGAATTTTTGAATAAAAACTAGGGCCGGGACTTTAACGCGTTAATTAAGATAAATTAATTCAGTTCTCACAATTCAAATTCAGTTAGCAAAATTCAATTAAAATTTTCTGCGACGAAGATACACAGAGAACCTCTTCGGCCAATCAGCACCTTCGTTTTTTTTGGTAACAAAAGAAAACGGAGGTGCTGATTGGCCGAAGAGGCGCTATGGCAACTGGGTGGCAACAAATGTTACAAAAGAAAACGGACGTGCTGATTGGCCGAAGAGGCGCTATGGCAACTGGATGACAACAAATGCTACAAAAGAAAACAGACGTGCTGATTGGCCGAAGAGGCGCTATGGCAACTGGGTGACAACAAATGCTACAAAAGAAAACGGAGGTGCTGATTGGCCGAAGAGGCGCTATGGCAACTGGGTGACAACAAATGCTACAAAAGAAAACGGAGGTGCTGATTGGACGGAGAGGCGCTATGGCAACCGGGTGGCAACAAATGCTACAAAAGAAAACGGAGGTGCTGATTGGCCGAAGAGGCGCTATGGCAACTGGGTGGCAACAAATGTTACAAAAGAAAGCGGACGTGCTGATTGGCCGAAGAGGCGCTATGGCAACCGGGTGGCAACAAATGCTACAAAAGAAAACGGAGGTGCTGATTGGACGGAGAGGCGCTATGGCAACCGGGTGGCAACAAATGTTACGAAAGAAAAGTGTCCTGTGTTTTCTGACCTATCCATCCACCCGGACCACCTCTGTATGCAGACTTTCTCGCCCCTCCATATTGAAAACTGATGCTTAATGAGCAGCCTGTGTGTTGACAAGTAACACCAAGGGGTCCTGACCAAGCGTGATGAGTTGGAAGTGGGAATGTGTTGGTTGTCACCAATCCATACAGGAAGTTGTTGATTGCACTGCCTGTCAAAGTGGTGAAATGTGTTTTATGCTACCATGGCTAGTGTGTTAGATTGGGGTTAATAGATGTCACTGTTTCCAATTAAATGTCGGACGATTTATATGTAGCCGGGCAGATTTTTTGAGGGGTTGGGGGATGGGGTTTTTTTTTTTCACTCGGGCAGCATGGGGACACCTACCTCTGGGTCCTTGAGACGAGCGAGGTCGGGGTACAGGTAGAACTTGATGCCCGCAGAAGCACCTGGCAGTGTCACACCACGGATCAACAGCACGATGAGCATGACGAATGGGAACGTGGCCGTGATGTAGACAACCTGAGGGAAGAGGTCAGGAAACAGAGGTCACATATTATGGAAACACTCACACATGCTACACTGCAAAAGAAGGGTGTCTAAAAACCAGATAAAAACACTAAATCAATGGATCCTGCACTTTTTGTCTTAGGACTTTACACAAAAGGTCACAAATTTAACAGAAATTAACGAATATTAATCGATTTGCATCTGTTACATGCCAAAAGATCCATTACAATGTTTTGGAAAAAGACCAAATCTTACGTTATTGCACTGCAAAAAAGGGGTAGAAAAGCTAAATCAAGTCTATTCTGGTTTCTCAAATTATTATTATTTTTTCTGTATGTCAGCACCTACATCAAAAACATTATTTTAAAAACAAAACTAACTGAAACTGTATTTTGTGGCTACAAAACGAACTAAAATTATAGTGAAAATGTCCTTAGTTTTCGTCTTTGTCAACTTTTTTCATACATAAACCTTTTTGGTTGATATGAAATCTATTTCATCTATCTGGTTTTATGACTTAATAAACTTATTGGGGCTGAGATGGATCAGACAAAGGAAATAAAGGAAACATTTATTGTGACTTTTTTTAATCTCGCACCCAACAAATTTACAAAAAAAACTAAAACTAATAAAAACTAAACTAAAACTAAGCATTTTCCCCAAAAATTTAAACTAATTAAAACTAGCAAACTCACTCTAAAAACTAATTAAAACTAACTGATTTTGAAAATCACAACGAAATTAAAACTAAACCTAATGAAAAATCCCAAACTATTCTAACCTTGGTCCATGCAGCAAGATAATATCCCTCAGATTTAGTGTTTTTATCTTGTTTTTAGACCGGTTTTTTTGCATTATAATGGTACGTTTTTGTAACTTCTGTCTTAAAAAATGGTTCATCTTGACCATGACACGAGTGTTTATTTATTATTTGGTTTACTAGCTTATATCGTTAGTTGCATTACAGATGATTTTGTTTAAGAAATATGTGTGAACACACCACAGACTGTCCCCTAAATCAATAGCAGTGTATCAGTATCTGTTGTTTGGAAAGCGGCGACCACATTTGGCCTTGTAAGAGCGACTTTATTACCAGAGTTACAACTTGGAGCAACCAGAGAGCGCACATCGGGCCAGACCGATCAATAAATAGTGTTGAGGCTATAAAAAGAGCAGTCTGGGATTGATTGAGCTGCCTCTGGTCTCCAGCGAGTTGTTTTTGTTGCTGTAGCAGCAATTGGACAACGTCTGAAATTGTTCCTGTTATGCATTCATCCAACTCTGCAATACTGTACAAAATAGACTGCAGAATTCTCCAACATACATTTTCTTGTTATTAAACTGTCAAAAGGAGATCTAGAGGATGCATTAGGGCAGTAGTTCTCAACCTACAAACTCAGTTGATACGACGAATTTTGGACAAATAATGAAGCAGACAACAACTAAAACATCTCTCTGTCTGTGCATTTATATATTTATTTTATGTTTTATTGTTACTTTTAATTTAAGTCCTTTGCTATCAGTTTAAAGGTCCATTCTGACCTCCTGAGTGTGTAACAGTCAGCTTCAAGCCAGAGACTCCTTGGAAAGTAACAACTTGATACTTTGGGATTTGTCAGAAAAGACACAAAATTACCCCAAAAAAGAGTCAAATTGACAAAAAAAAATTACATAAAATTAAGCAAAAAAATGACTCAAATTGACCCCAAAATGACAAAAAAATGAGCACAAAAAAGGCACAAATTGACCAAAAAGACATAAAATGACCAAAAAAAGACACAAAATGACCAAAAAAGGAAACAAAATGACCAAAAAGACACAAAATTACCAAAATAGCAAACAAAATTACCAAAAAAGACACAAATTGACCACAAAATGATAAAAAAAGACACAAAATGACCAAAAAAGACACAAAATGACAAAAAAATGACACAAAATTGCCAAAAAAAGACACAAATTGACCACAAAATGACCAAAAAAAACACAAAATGACCAAAAAAGACACAAATTGACCACAAAATTATCAAAAAAGACATAAAATGACCAAAAAGACACAAAATGACCAAAAAATTACATAAAATTAAGCAAAAAGGGACTCAAATTGACCCCAAAATGACCAAAAGTTACGACAAAAAGACACAAAATGACCAAAAAAGACACTTAATGACCACAAAATGACCAAAAAAGACATTAAATGACCAAAAGACACATTAACACATGAACACTTTAACACAGTGGAGACAGAGCTGACTTCCAAAATGATTTGGCGACCCCCAGAAATCATCTTGAGACCCCAATTAGGTTCGGGACCCCAAGGTTGAGAACAGCTGCATTAGGGAACCTCACAATGCCTGCACATTTCTTCCAAACATTGATGTGTGCAGTAATACAACAGTAATTGTATATATGAGGCCATAAGCAATAATAAATAGCAGTACAAGCATCTTTTCAGTACAAGAGTGCTCTTCAGCTATAAACTGTTTGACTCTTTAACCGTTTGCTTTCTATCTTCTGGTGACATATTTCTGCAGCAGAACATTGTATATCTGGCAGGTACTGCAGCAGCAAAGTGCAACCAGATGTTGCCCCAACACTATTCTATTCTTCCTCCTGAGAAGTTATTGCCACAGAAATGTTTGTGCAACTTAAACTCAGTTCTGCACACAAATCAAGCCTTGCCTAAATAATGATTTCACAACTGATGTAAACACATCAGCTGATTGTTTGCTATTGCTATTTTTCTTTCCCGTCGTTCAACGGTTTGATGTCAAAAAAGATTAGTCCGTTTCTGTTTTTAAACAGAGAAAAAAGGGATTTAGAGCAACAGTCTTGCAAGCACATGCATTTACCACTTCCTCAGCCCACCCAGGCCTGCAGGAGGACTTGAATCCCCCTGCACTCAGTTTGAACATAGACCCCATTGTTCTCTTGGTCAGACCGCATTAAAAAAAGTCATATGAGCATCACCCTGTTATAGTCTCTGGCAGTTATTGTGATACAGCAATGATAAAAGTCCTGCATTTATTTTAGGTTCAGCGAGTTCAAGAGGGACACAGTGTGGTTCCTGTTTTTAACGTCGTAGAAGACAACAAGTAATAAAAAGCAATCGATACAGGATATAAAGCAGGGGGCTCAAACTCTAATTACCTGGGGGCCGCTAGAGGCAGTATCAGAATGACCAAAAAAAGACAGAAAATTACTAAAAAAGACAGAAAATTACTTAAAAAAGACACAAAATGACCAAAAAAAGACACAAATGACCAAAAAAAGACACAAAATGACCAAAAAAAGACACTAAGTTACTAAAAAATGACACAAATGACCGAAAAAGACAAAATGACCAAAAAAAGACACAAATGACCAAAAAAGACACAAATGACCAAAAAAGACACAAAATTACAAAAAAAAGACACAAAATGACCGAACAAGACACAAATGACCAAAAAAAAGACACAAAATGACAAAAAAAGACACAAAATTACAAAAACAACACAAAATTACAAAAAAAGACACAAATGACAAAAAAAGACACAAAATTACCAAAAAAAGACACAAAATGACAAAAAAAGACACAAAATGAAAAAAAAGACTAAAAATTACTAAAAAAAGACACAAAATTACTAAAGAAAGACACAAAATGACCAAAAAAGACACAAAATGACCAAAAAAAGACACAAAATGACAAAAAAAAGACACAAAATGACAAAAAAAGACACAAAATACTAAAAAAATTACACAAAACGACAAAAAAAAGAAACAAAATTACAAAAAAAGACACAAAATTACTAAAAAAAGACACAAAATGACCAAAAAAAGACACAAAAGTACAAAAAAAGACACAAAATTACCAAAAAAAGGCACAAAATTACTAAAAAAAAGACACAAAATTACCAAAAAAGACACAAATGACCAAAAAAAGACACAAAATTACTAAAAAAAAGACACAAAATTACCAAAAAAAGTAACGAAAGGGACCTTCCACACACAACACAGTAAAGTGCCATTCAACTCACATTAAACTTTCATATCAAGGTGGGGGCCACAAAATATTGTCACAAGGGCCACAATTGGCCTGCAGGCCGCCAGTTTGAGACCCCTGGTCTAAAGGATAGATATTTATATTTCTATATTTCTATATATTTACCTTGCCAGTGGACTTGACTCCCTTCCAGATGCAGAAGAAGCAGATGACCCAGACGAGCAGTAAACACAGAGCCAGGTCCCATTTAACAGGACCGATGTCGTGGATACCGTTGGTGATGCCCAGCACGTTACGTCTGCAACACAAAACACAAACTCTGTAAACGATTGGGTCCATTTGTGCAACTCTTCATGACAAAGACAGAAAGTTGCAATGTAAAATTATAAGTTAGTACAACTTACAGTTGAGTTGACAAAAATCTGAATTCAGAGTTGAGCAAACTCAAAAACAAAACTTAAAATATTTAGTTTAATTGTCCAACTTAAAATTTTATCGAAGTTTGTTGCCTTGAAATTTTGAGTTCACCCAACTTTTCTTTTTTTTGCAGTGTGGCTATTTGCCGTTTCCATGGTTTAATTCACCGCTATGTAGAGACTTATAAAGTCCATATTATAAAGCATATTAAGATCTTAACTCATATACAACAACTTCATTACTTACTACTAATAATCAATAATTCTGAGGTTATTGAGGGAAAACTCTTAGTTAATGTCTTACTGGTTGTATAATAAGGCCATGCAGAATAAGACATTAATAACTACTCAATAACGACTAATTAAGAGCCAATATGTGACTTATTTGCATGCTAATAAGCAGCTAATTAATGTTGAATATGTGTTCCCTAATATAAAGTGTTACAGAAAGTTCCCTAATATCTTTTGCCTTTCCCAAACCGTATAAATCACAGAACTTTCAAAGTCAAACTGCACCTGAACTTAAAACGACACATCACCTGATGAAACGTGAACATTTTTCCGTTGTTATGCAAGTGTGCACGTACGTATGTGTGCTCTTATGTAACTTACTCCCAGAACTCGGTGACGGGGGAGGAGAAGTTGGAGGCGTTGGCTGCCAGCCAGAGGGATTTGTTCTTGCGGTAGGTGTCCTCGATGCAGCGGTTGGTGTTCCAGGGCTGATTGCACTTGGCCCAGGGCAGCTCCGGCTGAAAGCACTGAAATGCATTTAAAAAAGCAGGTGTTAATTCAATAAATACAATAGGAATATCCCAGATGTGGGTACAACATGCACTGAGGCCAAGGGGACATTATTATTCCATTGTATGTGGCAATGCAGTAGGATATAATCTTTTTGGGAGGAGGTTAAAAAGGCAATAGGAAAAATGATTTCAAAAAGCATTCCAATGGATCCTGCACTTTTTCTCTTAGGGTCAAAAATTTAACAAAAATGAATGAATATGAATAGATATGCGTCTGTTATGCCAAAGATCCATTGCAATGTTTTGGAAAAAGACCATATCTTACGTTATTTCACTGCAAAAAAAGGGGTAGAAAAGCTAAATCAAGTCTATTCTGGTTTCTCAAATTATTATAATTTTTTTCTGTATGTCAGCACCTACGTCACACGAGCCATTTTGCATCCCTGAGCATGATCCTCTCTATCAGGGATGCAAAATGGCCGTATAGCAAAACAGCACACTGCAAAAAAAGGTGTTCTAAGTCTAAAAACCAGATAAAAACAGTAAATCTGAGGGAAATGATCTTGCTGCATGGACAGATAATTTCACTTGACAAGATTTCTTAAATTAAGATTATTAAATCTAGAAATAAGCATGTTGAACGCTTAAAATAATAAATTAACTCTTAAAACAAGATAAATTAAAGCTGCAAGCTTTTTAGAGTGACCTGACAATTATTTGTTTCTTACCAAGATTAATAAAAAAAACTTTAGATTTAGAAGTGTTGGATAATTTATCTTGTTTTAAGAATTCATTTCTTATTAGGCAGCCAAGTCTTCCTTGGGGATTCAACACCTTCTATCATTCTGGACCATTAATAATCAGCCTCAATGATTCAGTCTGTCAAGACTCAAAAGGCTCCTGCTTTGGGTTACGAGGTGCCATCAAAGGGCTTCAGATCTTAAACCAATTAAGGCATCAAGGAGGCTGGATAATAAATGACAGACACAAACTATTCTTGCCTTTGGCCATTAACCCTTTGGAGTCTTGGGCTGTTGTGTCCTTTTTAAAAAAATACTTTTTACTTACTACTATAGAAAAAGAAGTGTTTGTTGCCACTATATACTTTTCATTCAGCAATGGAAAAATGTTAACCATGCCATGCTGGTATCATAGTTTTTATTTTATTTTATTTTATTTGTATTTCTGTATTATTTTACTTTATTTTATTTATGTATTATTTTATTTTATTTGTATTTATGAATTATTTTATTTTATTCTTATTTATGTATTATTTTATTTTATTTATCTATAATTTTATTTTATTAATCTATTATCTTATTTTATTTATGTATTATTTTATTTTATTTGTATTTATGTATTATTTTACTTTATATTATTTTATTTTATTTATGTATTATTTTATTTTATTTGTATTTATGAATCATTTTATTTTATTTTATTTATCTATAATTTTATTTTATTCATCTATTATTTTATTTTATTTGTATTTACGTATTATTTTATTTTATTTTATTTATTTTTTTAAATACACTTATACAGACTATTATATGGTATACAACTTTCTTTGATTATACCAGAATTTTTTTTTTTTTTTAAATTAAGGAACAAGCAAACTTATATACAATTGTTCATAGTTTTGAGTGTGTTTTAACACCATGCAGCATCATGAGATATAATGATAATGATAATAATAATAATAATAATAATAATAATAATAATAGCACATTTTGGATTCCACTGTCGGCAGAATGAAAAATAACAAATATATGTATGAATATATTTCACCTACTACACACATATACACGTTTTTAAGTGAGTTGCGATGAGCTGTGAAGATATTGATTTGTCTGCTTTGACCTGATACACGAGCACACACCTACAGATATTATGTACACACAAACACACACACACAAACACACACACTCCCTTTTTCATGCGAGGGAGAGATAATGACATCATTGATCTTTATACTACTATGTGCTGGGCAACTTTGAACTGCTATTCTCTTTGAAAGAATGGGTTATTATTTTTGCTATTGAAGAAAAATGTGAAACCGATGTTTGTGGAATCGATTTACATTTCCTCAAACAAAAGAGAGCTGAAAACAGCAATATGTTCCTTTGTAAAAGCGAGAATAACCGGGTTATTATAGCAAGGTCAGCATGAGACGCCACACTGCCCTTATTTATGATGGCAATAAGAGACAATAAATGGAAGAGAGAGCATTTTTTGGTAACGCTTTATAATAAGGTCCTTAACCCTTTGATGCACAACATGAGTCTAAAGTGACCCGACAGATTTTTTATGTTCTATATCTTTGCAATAAATTATTTTCATCATTCAGTATTCCAGGTTTTCCTCAATTAGTTTGTTTTTGATCATCATACATCCTAAATTTTATGTTTTCCTTCATTAATTTTTTAATAAAATCCCTTTTTGTCTCACTACTCTTCTAATGCCAACATGGGTCAAAAATGACCCGTATCCATTTGTTTTAGCTAAGTAGCTTGTTAAGCTAACTACTTAGCTAACTTCTTGGCTAACTATTTCACTTAGTAGCTTGCTAAGCTAACTACTTAGTTTAGCTTCCTTTATTGTGCTAACTTACATTATTGCCCTAAATGTCAGTAATTTATATTTCCAAGTTTTACCAAATTAAATCACTGTTTTAGGCCAAAAAATACAAGTTGGCTTTTTTGCTGTGTATAATTGTCAATTGTATAAATGATAACTGAGAAAATAAAGATTATTACTTGTTAATTAATGGTTATTACAAGGACCTTAATATAAAGCGTTACTGATTTGTTTATTTTATTGTGGTCAGAGTTGTTGTTTACCTGGAACAGGTAGTAAACTCCCCAGGCCAGGATGACGATGTAGTAGATATTCAGCAGGGACACGATCACAATGGAGGCGTAACCAATACCTGGAGAGAAGACAGAGGCAAAACTATGAGACAGGAAGCAACATATCCCAAGATATCATCAACATGATTGACCACATTTTAGCTAAGAAGTTGTTTTTTCTTCTGGGCGTATATCCAACTATCCCACACTTACACAATAAAGAATCTAGATTTGTAAATATGTGCATATTACAAGCTAAACGTATCATTTTCGCTAATTGGAAAAAATATTGATGGAACAAGAATTATATGGACGGTACAATAAATGGAGAACAGAACACATTGATAGCAACATGTTGTCTCATTGCCTGCAGATTCTACATTCATATGCATACAGACATGGAAACAAAATATTAGATCAGTATTGTTTTCTTCAATTTTAATGAATGTTTCCATGACTGTAGATGTAAAAATGACCAAAAAAGGACACAAAATTATAAATATAGAAACAAAATGACCAAAACAAAGATGTAAAAATGACTAAAAAGGACATAAAATGACCAAAAATAGATGTAAAAATTAACAACAAAGACACAAAATGACCAAAAATAGATTTAAAAATGATCAAAATAGAAACAAATTGACCAAAAAAAGATGTAAAAATGACTAAAAAAGACATAAAATGACCAAAGATAGATTTAAAAATGACTTAAAAAGACATAAAATGACCAAATATAGATTTAAAAATGATCAACAAAGACACAAAATTACCAAAATAGAAACAAATTGACCAAAAAAAGATGTAAAAATGACTAAAAAAGACACTAAATTACCAAAAAAGACCATGTTAAATATCTAGATATCAGCTCTTAAATCAAACTCTCATGAGCTATTTGTATTGTTATCATTATATTTGTCCAAACAAATGTACCTTTAGTTGTACCAGGCATAAAAATGAACATTTCTACGTGACTGTATTTGGTTTTAGAGATTCTCGAGGGAATTTTCATTCATTTTTCATGAATACATGAATAATGAATAATGGCCTAAATTGAACCCTCAAGAAAGAAAGAAAACAAAATAATCTGAAGCTTGATGTTAAAGCCAAACAGAAGACAGTGACATTTCCCTTTGTACTAATGTTAATGAACTATGAAGGACATCTTCAACGTCCTAAAAAAAGACCCACAATGTTCGTCACATTAGTCCCCGTAGTGCCACATTGTGTAACAGGAAGGTTTTTAGTGTCTGATTGGCCAGAAAACAGCAGTGAGTTAACTTATTGTGACAATATGAACATTTGTTTGTACATTTTACAGGATTAGACTTTGTTTTCTCTGTCTGTCTTATATAAAATACTGTACCTCAGGCTTAATTACATGCATAATGAATTTATGTAAATCTGAAGAAATGGTGCAGCCATAAAAAGACGAAACACGAGAAATTGAATATGAAAAAACTCAAATGTCAGTGGTTTCCATGGTGATATTTGTTGGCATTAGAACAAATACCCACAGTGTGTTTAACTTAGTCAAGGTCCTCAGCTATCATGTTTTACTTTTCTTAACCTTCAGTGATGTTACCCTGCACTTAGATTCAGTTTGACCGATTGGCTGTCTGGCCTTGAGACAAAACACAGGATCAAGGATTTCAGTGTGTGTGTGTGTGTGTGTGTGTGTGTGTGTTTCTATTACACAAGGATATAAAGATAAGAAAATGGGAGCAGGTGTAGGTCTCGGGATTTGGGGCTGAGATTTGGACATGGATTAGGTTTTAGGTAAGAGGTTAAGTAATGATTATGGTCACAGAGGGTCCTCATAAGTATATTAGAGCAACATGTGTGTGTGTGTGTGTGTGTGTGTGTGTGTGTGTGTGTGTGTACTAGCAGTCAGCACACACCACCGACAGAGGCCATTCATCCAAATTAATGTCCTTTAACGTCACTTGCCATCTGTGTGTGTGTGTGTGTGTGTGTGTGTGTGTGTGTGACTATTGGTGTGTGTGTGTGTGTGTGTGTGTGTGTGTGTGTGTGTGTGTGTGTGTGACTATTGGTGTGTGTGTCCAGGTTTCTGTATGTACTATAGATACACATGTGTTTACATGTAAGTATATAAAGATGTCTCCTTTTTTTAAAAAATCCTTTTAAGCATGTGTGAGCTTTTGAACATGCGTGTGTGTACATACTTGTTCGTCTATCTATGTGAGGACCAATGGTGTTGGTTTACCTACAGAATGGGGACATGTTTGGAATGTGAGGACATTTGGTGGCGTGTTTGAGGGTTACGACGTTTTATATGTGTGTGTGTGTGTGTGTGTGTGCATCAGTCTTTGTGAACTGTCTGCATGTATTTTAGAGCACGTCATTGTGTGTGTGTGTGTGTGTGTGTGTGTGTGTGTGTGTGTGTGTGTGCATGTTTGTGCGTATGTGGGCGTGTTAACTAGTTCATCGTTTCATCATGTCCTTTTAATCACTCAGCTAATTAGCAGCAACCAAGCAGCTCCATCTCTAAACACACACACACACACACACACACACACACACACACACACACACACAGACAGTCCCTTGCTCGGATCACATGGAACAGTGCTGATCAAACAAACAGATGCCGACTCCGCCATCATGTCATTTCTTCTGCTCATCTGCTGACCTCGGCTGACCTCGCTCGGCCTGTTTACATTAACAGCTGATCCTTTTAAAACGCCGCCACGGTGAAAATGTATTTGTTTCGCTCCACATGATTCTCCAGAGGAACATGGAAGAATAAAGTGTCTTGGGAGGACTGGAACCTGTCGGAAACATTGTTCAGTTGATACAACTTGTTGCAGAATCAACACAGAGAAGGCCTCCAGTGATTTTTCTGCAAGTTTCAACATTTCCCGGAGCTGGGTTATTCCAGGTGATACTTTAGATAAAATCTGAAAAGTAATAATACCCAGCTCTAGGCAAACACATGGGCGCATGACTGCAATTTAAATGTGGTGTGGGCCACAGCTAATCATGTGAGCTTTAACTAGATCTGATCCAGTTTAAACCAAAAAACATAACAACAATACAATGTGTGCTGTGACACAAAGGTTTTTGTCTTCTGATTTCTTCTAAAGACTAACTTTTACTGATTGGCCTTCTCTTGATTTCCTTTTATTTTTCGTTGTATGATTATCTTTTTGAGGATTGTGATTTTAAAGTTTGCATTTTTTAAGTCCAATGTCATTTCTTTTTGTTTTGTTGTTGTTTTATTTTGTTGTTGTCAGTTAATTGTATTTGATATGTTTTATTTCTGTTGTGCAGCACCTTGTAACTCGTTCTTGAAAGGTGCTATATTTATAAATAAATAAATATTATTATATTATTATTATATATAATAAAAAAAATACTTTATCGCCTGGATATGAGACAACATCAGTATCAACAGCAGCTGTTCTCTGAATTAAACAAAGTTTGTGTTTGATGTTTTGGACCACTGTACAATATTTGTGAGTTTGGGATGAATAAATCGAAAAAAAATTAACAATACTGAAAAAATCTGATATAAAATAACTAGGAAAATAAGAGAGAGAAGCAATTATTTTACAATCCACTTCATCAGCTTCCCATTCACCATCTATTCCAAACTTAGCTTTTTTTCTCCACCTTTTTCTTCTCCGTGTCGAATGCATATGAGTAAAATAACAAGTCAAAGTGTTTCTGATGAGAGCATGACTTTGGCAGTCGCCTAGCAACACGACTCTAATAATAATCTACCTGTTGCCCAGTGTGCTGTTTATGCATTTAGTCACTTATTCAATATGTTCTGCTTCATGAATGCCAAATGTAACACATACATGTAAGCTGGTGGAAACAGTTGTTATGTATCCAGTCTTTAAGTCTGTTCCCAGCTTTAGGAGATCAGGATAATCACATGTTGCCTGGCTTTATTTTCCCTCCATCATTCAGTCTGACATCATGTTCATGTGATGCTAGCCACTTCCCGGATATTGACTTTAAGCGGCATTCTTCCTCCCCGTCTGTTATCTCTAGCTATTTATTTTGGCAGGGACACTGCCCAACAAAACAGGTGCTTATATTAAATTAATTCACATTGTGTAAGCACTCGGGATCTCACAGATATTCGCGTGATCACATGTGACTTCAGATGAAAATAAACACGGCGGCAGCTTGTCTTCACCAGCTGTTTGCACTTTGTGTGATGATCTGTTTTGCATCCAAAAGCAACAAACTGTGGATGAACTCTGAGGAGACAGAATTAGCATGGCTTTTACACTTTGCATGCGTGAGCTTGCAAAAAAGTTTGATTGTTGGTCTTAAATGTGGCTAATGCAAGCTAATGCTAATGTGGCAGTGATGCTTTCTAGCCAGTATTGTAATTATGATTCTACTAGTGATTGAGACCATAGTGTCCTAAAAAAAATTTCTGAGGTAATAAATCAAGTGAGAAGTTTTCTCATTTTGCACTGAAATGAATGGACAGATTTTTTTTGCAGCCAATCTTAGCGCCCCCTGCTGGAATTTTCGGTAGAATGCAGCTTAAGGCACTTCCTGGTTTGTGACACACACACTCATTGTTGGAAATTTAAAAATCTCAAAAGCAGCAGTACATGCATTTGTAAACACTTCATTTTAAAGTTACACTTTGCATGCGTGAGCTTGCACAAAAGTTCAATTGTGGGTCTTAAATGTGGCTAATGCGAGCTAATGCTAATGTGGCAGTGATGCTTTCCAGCAAGTATTAGCTTCAGTATTTTACATGTCCTGAAACAATTTCTGAGGTAATAAATCAGGTGAGAAGTTTTCTCATTTTGCACTGAAATGAATGGACAGAATTTTTTTGCAGCCAAACTTGGAATTTTCGGTAGAAAGCAGCTTAAGGCACTTCCTGGTTTGCCTCCCTGCTCAGACCAGGAGGTTGCCGCCTGGTAGAATTTGTTGGAAATTTAAAAATCTCTAAAGTGACAGTACATGCATTTGTAAACACTTCATTTTAAAGTTACACTTTGCATGCGTGAGCTTGCACAAAAGTTCAATTGTGGGTCTTAAATGTGGCTAATGTGAGCTAATGCTAACGTGGCAGTGATGCTTTCCAGCCAGAATTAGCTTCAGTATTTTACATATCCTAAAAGAAAATTTGAGGTAATAAATCAGGTGGGAAGTTTTCTCATTTTGCACTGAAATGAATGGACAGATTTTTTTGCAGCCACAATTAGCGCCCCCTGAATTTTGGGTAGAATGCAGCTTAAGGCACTTCCTGGTTTGCCTCCCTGCTCAGACCAGGAGGTTGCCGCCTGGTAGAAAGTGACACACACACTCATTGTTGGAAATTTAAAAATCTCTAAAGCGACAGAACGTGCATTTATAAACACTTACTTTTAAAGTTACACTTTGCATGCGTGAGCTTGCAGAAAAGTTTGATTGTTGGTCTTAAATGTGGCTAATGCAAGCTAATGCTAACGTGGCAGTGATGCTTTCCAGCCAGTATTGCCTTCTAGTTAATATACATCAAACCAATTGTTCATTTTGTGATAAAAGCACCAAATTTGGCAGATGTGTTGATAAATATATTGGGAACAAAACTGGATACTGGGCCATCACATATTGGCAATCTGATAACCATGGCTGGCAGTCTTTTTCCAAATATATTTAGCTACATATGTACCAAATTTGGTGCTTTTATCACAAAATGAACAACAGGTTAGCTATGCCGCCCCACTATTCAGTGTTTCACATGTCTAATATTTATGATTCTCCAATTCAAACGATGACATTAGGATTTATGTCTGTAACACCCTGACACTAAAAGATCATCTTTTCGATCTTGCGATTGTCAATTCAGACTAAAAATCAGCTCAAAAATATCCTCTTATCCCATCTTCTTTTAATTTATTTTAAATTTAATTTTGGTTTTGTTTTCTTTTGTCAATTCTGTGTTTTATTGCACTTTTTTTTACACTTTTATGTGAAGCACTTTGGTGCGGCTCAGCCGTCTGTAAATGTGCTATATAAATAAATTTGACTTTGACTTTGACTCTTGTGTGTCGCCATGGCAACCAATCAACAGCCTGATGGACTGCTTCCATCCTGTGTTTGTTATTTTCAGTCTGCACAGAAGCCGAGGGGCGGTTAACATGACATTTTTAGTGTCGATCAAAGCGAAAAATGTTGATTTAAGAGTTGTTATTTTTTGAAGGTTGACCTAGAACAGCCTGTACAGCTGCACTGATCTCATCAACGCCCGCCACCGCCACCGCCACCGCGCCTCAATAAAATATAATAATTGGAATAGACGGCTCCGATTGGCTCCGATTGGCTCCGATTGGCTTCGGCTGTTTTTTTTCAGCGAGACTCTTTTCAATCCCTGGAAAATCAGAGGCGTGGGCAGCGGATTCAGACGTCTGGAAGCACATGTCTCGACTCATTTCAGATCAAATCCAAAAAATGTTGTATTAGCCCCGACAAATCTATTTCCAAATCATCTTTGTAAAAACATAAGATAGGAACAGAAGGGGCTCTCTGTCGTCTATCTCCTTTATCAACCTTTTCTCTCTCTCTCTCTCTGTCTCTTTCTGTTCTTGCTTTGATTAGTTTTATTTTCCATTTTGTCTATTCTGACTCCTCCGCCGCTCTATTTTTCTCCCTCCCTCCTTCCTTTCTTCTCATTCTCTCCTCTCCTCCATTTACTCTCTCCTTCTCTCTCTGCCTTCATTTTTCTCCCCCTTGTTCTTGTCTTTATCAATCCATCTCGCAGCTCCTCAGATCTCGCTGCTCTGCTTCTTCTCTTTCTCTCTCTTCATCTCTCTCTCATGTGTTGCCGCGCTGTTGCCGTAGCAACGTGTGATTTGGGACACTCTGTACACCGTCTCGTGTTTGTGTGTGTGTGTGTGTGTGTGTGTGTGTGTGTGTGTGTGAGACGGCTGGGGGATAATGTGTCTGAAAGGAAGGAAAGAGAGAACGAGCGTGTATATGTGAGAATGAGAACAGCAGCATAAGTAAATAATTAAATGAAGATAATGAAACAAGAAACGGCGGTTACGAGTCGACGATAAAATTACTGAACTAAATTTTACAAACGGGACAGAGATTAAAGAGAGGGTTTATTTGTGTTGGCTCAAGATGAATTGTCGGTGGGAAAAAATACAAAGAGAAAACTAGAAAGATAGAGAATGAGTGATGAAAATATTAATATTAATCAGTTGGTGGAAGAGTACAGGAGGGATGAGGGAAATATTGAAGGGAAGAGAATAAATATGATGCTTATTAAACGTTATTTTGCTTTGGAAGGTCATATTGCAATAGGAATGGTGATGTTGGACGGTATTTGGAAAACTGGGAAAGGTTTATTGAAGTGGAATGCTGGCATTTAACTTAACCCTTTATTATTTTCTCTTATTTATTATTATTATTATTATTATTATAGTTATTAAGTTTACTGATATACTGTATGTTTTATGTGGTAATTATGTTTGATGTTTGCTTGTGTCTAGTTTAGTTTTAATGTTATTTAATTTGTTAAATTCTTATTTATTTATTTAGGTTGGTTTTGTGATTGTGCTGTTGTTCTTTTTCTTATCTTTTTTTACATTTTTTTTAATTTTTACATTTTTTACTGTGTTTGTCCATTGGTGATTTATGTTGTGTTTTGTTTGAATTAATAAAATAAAAAAATAAAAAAAAATATGATGGATGATAGGGAGGAAAGGTACAGTAGAGGTTGGATTATAGAAAGAAAAGTGTTTTATGTGGTAATTATGTTTGATGTTTGTTTGTGTCTAGTTTAGTTTTAATGTTATTTAATGTGTTAAAGGTATTATTTATTTATTTATTTAGGTTGGTTTTGTGATTGTGCTGTTGTTGTTTTTTTTCTTTTCTTTTTTTATTATTTTTTTTTACTGTGTTTGTCCATTGGTGATTTATGTTGTGTTTTGTTTAAATTAAGAAATAAATTAATAAAAATACATAAATAAATAAAACATGATGGATAATAGGGAAGAAAGGTACAGTAGAGGTTGGATTATAGAAAGAAAAGTGTTTTATGTGGTAATTATGTTTGATGTTTGTTTGTGTCTAGTTTAGTTTTAATGTTATTTAATGTGTTAAAGGTCTTATTTATTTATTTATTTATTTATTTATTTAGGTTGGTTTTGTGATTGTGCTGTTGTTGTTTTTTTTCTTTTCTTTTTATTATTATTATTATTTTTTTACTGTGTTTTGTCCATTGGTGATTTATGTTGTGTTTTGTTTAAATTAATAAAATAAAAAAATAAAAATAAAAAAATAAATAAAACATGATGGATGATAGGGAAGAAAGGTACAGTAGAGGTTGTTTTTGTGGTAATTATGTTTGATGTTTGTTTGTGTCTAGTTTAGTTTTAATCTTATTGAATGTGTTAAAGGTATTATTTATTTATTTATTTATTTATTTATTCAGGTTGGTTTTGTGATTTTGTTGTTGTTGTTCTTTTTCTTTTCTTTTTTTATTATTTTTTTTACTGTGTTTGTCCATTGGTGATTTATGTTGTGTTTTGTTTATATTAATAAATAAATTAATAAAAATAAAAAAATAAATAAAACATGATGGATGATAGGGAAGAAATGTACAGTAGAGGTTGGTGTGTAGAAATAAAAGTGTGGCTGAAAAAAACAAAACAATGAGGGAATACGTGGAGGAGCTCTAAAATGTTCTTTCTCAGCAGAGAGACGTTTTTCACGGGAGAGAAGGTGAGAGCTGGAGAAGGTTACAGCAGAATAAAAAGGCCTCAGTGTGTTGGTGTACCAGTGCAGGCTTGGTTGCCTGGTAACGGTTGCAGGGTAGAGTCTCAGCGGTCTGATTGGAGGAGAGTCTGGTGTGACTCAGCCTTATGTTGCACAGCCATTCCTCTGTGAAAAACAACAGAGGTCTGGAAAAATTCAAACCCGCGAGGTGAACACGGTGCTGCTGTGCCCATCAGGCGTCAGTGAGGTGCCATATAAGGGCGTGGCAGGGGGCGGGGCTTACAGCTACAGAATAATGTATCCTATGTCTACTTTCATGGCAGTAACATCTACTATAGCAGGGATGGGCAACTTGAATACTGGATGGGGCCACAATTTTCCATGTTCACTACCACAGGGCCACATATAGGAGCGTCACTTAACCAGATATGATGAAACTGCAATTTTAAATATGTTTACAGTGCAGTAACTTAACATAGTTCATGCTCAAATGCATGTTTAACAGTATGAATAGGAATACAAAAGGTTTGAAGCAAATAAAAAATAACCACTTACTGTGATTTCTTTTTTTTCTGTGCAAGAACAGCAGACCAACATTAATGCAAGAAGTAATTTTGTGTCTTTTTTGTTCATTTTATGTCTTTTTTGTGGCTTTATTTGTGTATTTTTTGTTCATTTTGTGTCTTTTTTTTCATTTTGTGTCTTTTTTTGTTCATTTTGTGTCTTTTTTATTGTTCATTTTATGCCTTTTGTTCATTTTGTGTTGTTTTTTAAACATTTTTTAACTGAAAAAAACTTCCTAATGTGACTTAAAACCACATTATTCAGTAAAAGTTCCCTAAATTGTTGATTGCAGATGTTGCTTTTTTGTGATTTTGTGTCTTTTTTGTCTTTTTTTTTAGTCATTTTTTGTCATTTTGTGTCTTTTTTTTGTCATTTTGTCTCTTTTTTGGTCATTTTGTATCTTTTTTTAGTCATTTTGTGTCATTTTTTTTTAGCCATTTTGTGTCTTTTTTAGTCTTTTAGTCCAACATAAAATGTGAGACTTCACATTGTGTCTCCATAGTGGTAAGTGAGGGCATCCACGAAACAAAAAACATCTGGGATACTGTGGATGAGTGTGAATAGATCACACAACCCTTCTCTTTTCAAACCATTTGTGTCTTAGCTTTCCTGAAATGTAATGCTACCAAGTTATGTTTCCAACCCCCTGGTGAGGGTCTACATACCAGTAAAGATGGGGCAGAGCTTCTCCCAGCAGGTGATCCCACCCTCAGAGGTGAACTGACCCAGGGCAACCTCCAGGAAGAAGACCGGCAGACCTCCGCCAAACAGGAAAATGAAGTAGGGGATGAGAAATGCACCTGTGTGGAGGGAAAAACATAAAAACATAATCAGCATAAATTCAAAGGAGCTCAATGTGCAAAAAGCAGAACTAGTGTGATAGGCAAATCTTCCCTTCTACATATTTAATCAGTAGTTATATATATACAGGCAGTAGTTATATACACTTGTGTTGCCTTATATGACATACTGTGTTGAAATTTGGGGAAATGCATATAAAACAAACCTAGATCCAATAATTAAACTGCAGAAAAGAGCCATCAGGATAATACATTAAGTTGGATACCGTGATTCTACAAATCAGCTTCTTATAAGATCACACACATTAAAATAAAAAAAATTAAAAAATAAACTAAATAACTTAAAAAAGACACAAAATGACAAAAAAATGACACAACATGACTGAAAAAACACTAAATTACTTTAAAAAGACACAAAATGACAAAAAAAGATACAAAATGACCAAAAAATACACAGAATTATCAAAAAAGACACAGAATTATTTTTAAAAAAGACACAAAATGACAGAAAAAACACTAAATTACTTAAAAAAAGACACAAAATGACTGAAAAAAACCCTAAATGACTTAAAAAAAGATACAAAATGACAAAAAAAGACACAAAATTACAAAAAAAAGACACAAAATGACAAAAAAAAAACTAAATGACTTAAAAAAAGACAAAATGACAAAAAAAGACACAAAATTACATAAAAAAAACTAAATTACTTTAAAAAAGACACAAAATGACAAAAAAGACACAAAATTACTATTAAAAAAAAGACACAAAACGACAAAAAAAGACACAAAATGACAGAAAAAAACCCTAAATTACTTAAAAAAAAGACACTAATTGACTGAAAAAACACAAAATTTGTGTAGAAGGTACATGATCGGCAAAAATAAGCCTTTAGTGGGGCTTCAGCCTATTCCTTTTTCGGTTGCTGTCTGATGGATTCTTTTGTAAAGACATGATTTTATTTAATTTTTCTGTTTATAAAGCATTCATTCATAGGTTAATTTAATGCCTCACCTCCACCGTTCTTGTAGCAGAGGTACGGGAAACGCCACACGTTCCCTAAACCAACAAAGCCGCCAGCCACAGACAGAACAAAGTCCAACTTGCTGGCCCACTTCTCCCTCTGGGGGTGTTTGCCCTCCGCCTCGTCTTCAGGCCGGGTGCCAGGGCTTTTACCGGGAGACGGCTTCAGAGTGTCCTTGTGGAAATCCTTCAGGCATTGAAGTTTCTCTTTCTGAGCCATTCTGTAGAAACAGGAAACAGAAGAAGAATCCAATGGTTATCAATCAGCCTTTAGATACGTCTGTCAATACATTAAAACCCAAACAGATTATCAGATCTTAATAGATACGATACTCATTTTCAAAAGTATCGATGAAAAGTGTTATTTTTTCTCTTGAAGTCCCAGAATGAAGCAGAGAAAAGTCGACTTATCAAGCTTGCCTAATATTGTGCACAGCATACAAAATATTGTTCTAATTGTTATTGTTTATTGTATTTATTTATTTTTTGCACTACCTAAGACCTGAAGCTTGTTATCATAGTTGCAGTTTCTTTTTGGCCAACTGTTTTTTATTATAAATATTTAATCTGTGGTTCTGTTATAATAATTATTATATATAACATTATATAGATATAAAAAAAAGGACGTTTAGCGGTTTGGTCTCATAAATTTAACCCTATTTTCACTTTCACAAAATGACCAAAAAAAAAGACACAAAATGACTGAAAAAACCATTAAATTACTTTAAAAAGACACAAAATGACCAAAAAAAGACACAAAATTACTAAAAAAAGACACAAAATGACCAAAAAAAACCTAAATTACTTTAAAAAGACACAAAATGACCAAAAAAAGACACAAATTTACAAAAAAAGACACAAAATGACAGAAAAAAAACTAAATTACTTCAAAAAGACACAAAATGACCAAAAAAGATACAAAATGACTGAAAAAAAGACACAAAATGACCAAAAAAAGACACAAAATGACAAAAAAGACACAAAATGAACAAAAAATACACATAATAACCAATTGTTCAGTGTTTGGTTGGACGAACAGACACTCCAAGGAGTCGCTGCTCAGTTTTATGAGGTCAGTAACGTACATATTGTTTCTGTTTTTTGCTAGCCAAAGCTAACATCCCAGTTAATGCTCCAGCTAATGCTAACATGAGTTAGCAGCAGCTTCTCTCAGTCCTCCACAGTCCAAATATGGTCTGTGTCCGTGTACATCCATTATTTATATACAGTCTTTGGTTTCTCCTCATACTTTGCTGACACCCAATGCAGACATCAAGAACATCTCATCTCAGGATAGAGCCCACTGTCCTTCAGCAGATATATGTTTTTTTTATGTATACATTGCAATTATCCTGTTTATTTACAACAATTTTTAGTTGGACAATTAAACTAAATATTTTAAGTTTTGTTTTTGAGTTTGCTCAACTCTGAATTTCTCTGGCACGATTGTAACGCCGCTATGAAATGTCAGCTAATGTTGTGACCACAATTTTGAGTTAGCATTGATACGCTAATGGCTACTCTTGTAGCTGTAACAAGCAGCGCCACTAGCATCAGTTAGCCGCTAGCTTCAGTTAGCCGCTAGCATCAGTTAGCCGCTAGCATCAGCTAGCCGCTAGCTTCAGTTAGCCGCTAGCATCAGTTAGCAGCTAGCATCAGTTAGCCGCTAGCTTTCGATAATGACCGAATTTCCCCACAAAGAAATAAGAGTTATCAGAACTATTGTCCCTTGTTGTGAACCCCAACTTAAAGATATAAGTAACAACAACTCACCAACTTGTTTTTGAGCAGACAACTGGCTTCCTTTGTTGTGCTAACTTACATTAATACCCTAAATGTCAGTAATTTATATTTCCAAGTTTTACCAAATTAAATCACTTTTTAGGCCAAAAAATACAAGTTGGCTTTTTTGCAGCGTACACACTTCCAGATAACGAAGGTTTCCCTCCATCCTGTAAACGGTGTAAGCTTTCACTTTACCTAACCACACAGTCACACTCTTTGCTTCACTGGTGTGAAACGTGTTGCCAAAGCAAATAAAAGCATACACACATGTAGCCTGAACATTTTGGTTGAATTACACAAAAAGGTTGAATTGTCTGCTCTGAATGAAAGGCACAAGCCAAAACAAACCTGTTTTTTTTTTTTTTTTTTTTAAAATCCACTTTAATGGTTTAATTTAGGGATCTTCAGTCTTGAATACAGAGGTAAAATAGAAAGACCTGCCTCTACCCCTCCTCTCTCCCTTCCTCATCAAAACTATGAAATGTGACTCTGTGATTGGACGGAATGATTAAGCAGTGCGATCAGGGCCACGTGACACAACCAGAGCTGTAAATTTCCACTTGACAGTGGCCATGACAGAGAGAGAGAGAGAGAGAGAGAGAGAGAGAGAGAGATATTGAGAGGAGCATACTTAGTAGTCAGCAGATGTCTGTCATTTTGGAAAATGTCACGTCTTTATCTCTTTCCATCTGCCAGACTGCTGTACACTCAGCTTTTCTCTCTTTGTTTCACTCATTCATTCACTCTCAATCTGAATTTCTGCGAGATGTTTACACGGAGGACAAAAAACTACATTTTAGATAAATCCCAATGGTAGATTTGTTTCCAAAATGAATAAATAAATAAATAAAACATATTCTAGCAACATATTCTTTTGAAAAGTATGCACTGTTTCTATTTAACATTTTGAATAGTTGCACAGTCACTGACAGTCTATAACACCTGGTTAATGTTTTGGATTGGAACTGCTGGTTGGGGTTAGGATATAAAGAACCTGGTCTCACAGGAATCCGGGAAATAGCCACGGATTTGCCTAACTCAAAATCCGTGGAATAGCCACGGAATCACTCAAATTTCCCTGAAACTGACACGGATTTCGCTACAATGCAAGTTAATGACAGTCATATCCCGTGGCTATTCCATGGATATTTGTTCCTATTGGTTTGTTCCAAGTCACGTGACTTTCAAGGTCCCGGCGGTCAGAACAAAAAACATGGCGGACAGTTCTCTCATTTTTAGTGAAAAAAAATCAATATTTTGACTTAGTTTCTGCATAAAAATGGATTTTGATCACATTTCTAGCGAGAAATATATGTTTTATTTTCTAAATATTCACTCAGTGAATGTACATAATCACTTTGTATGTTGGAATAGCCACGGGATATGACTGTCATTAACTTGCATTGTAGCCAAATCCGTGTCAGTTTCACGGAAATTTGAGTGATTCTGTGGCTATTCCACGGATTCCTGTAAGACCATGTTGGAAATAAGACAATAGGACAGGGCTTGGCTTAAAATAATGACTTATAAGTAGCAACTGAAACGCATTTGTTTTGCTGGCCAGAGTTCAACTGTCCTCTTTGTGTGTGTGTGTGTGTGTGTGTGTGTGTGTGTGTGTGTGTACAGTATATCTGCTATCTATCTCATAGCTCTATAACGGATCTGTAAAACTAGTTAATGATTTCACGAACACACTTATATTTTCATGACTAACTTCCTAGACAGTTAATTAATAACACTGAGGAAACTGAAAGCATGTGCTGTGTGCGTGTGTGTGTGTGTGTGTGTGTGTGTGTAAGTATTTCCTGCTTGAAGAGACAGTGGACTCTATTATGTCTGTGACACACTGTTAACAGCAGTAGACAGTAAATGGCCATGAGTGATAACAATATTATTTCCAGCACAGAAGCAGACTGACGTATTAAAGTGAATAACAAAAACAGCTACAATGTGAGAAATAACAGCAATGAGTTTAAATATTTATATTTTCCGAGAAGCATACACTTTAGGAACAAGATGTGTTTAACTTATTCAACAACAAAAGCAAACTGACGTCAGACGGGCTGCTTTGCTGATACTGTATCATGTCTTTTAGATGTCTTTTAGTCTTGCTTTTTTATTTTTTATAAAATAATCACCTGTCCCATTTATCATCCCTGCAGGTAATGACAACTAATGCTAACAGAATGAAAAGTAGAGGACCGACAACTGGGCCTTGTGGCACTCCAAGGACACTTTTTATGCATCTAAAAAACAGCTACCAAAATATAAGTGGAATGTACCAAATTAAACTTGCACAGAGTTGGTAACATCGTGCATAATAAAAAAAAAAAAAAACTTTCTTCTTTTTCCCCCACATCTCTTGTGATTTAAGAAGGTAAATCTAGAACTCTTCTTTTTGCATTATTCAACATATTCAGCCATCTAGAATGCATTACAAAGACTATGTTGCAGAACAAGAGAGGGAAGAAAGGGGAGATATAAAGGAGTAGAATAACAGGGAGTTAATAAGCTCCACAGTCAATACTGATGCACATTAATATTAATTATTAATAACTAATAAAGTACTCTGTGTGTGTTAATTTGAATACTTTGTTTTGCTACTTTATGTTTCTGCATCCTCCTTAAACCTTGTTGAGTTCAACAGATTTGAAAATTTTGGAGATTTTCACTCTGGTACTGCTTTAGAAATTAAAAATGTTGTATTAGCAACACTGTTCACCACAGTAATATTACTAACTTTCTCTCAACACTTAATATTCTATCATGGGTGTTTGAGGATACATACAAGTTAATGACGGCATAAGTATATTTTGGTTAAGACTGTTTTATTTACAGCTAAAACATATTATATATAGATCCCTAAGCTTATTGTATCAACCAGTATTCTAATAAAACTTAAAAAATGGACAATTTGGCTGCAGTTAGGTGAGGTTACCGCTAGGTGAGGTTACCGCTAGGTGAGGTTACCTCTAGGTGAGGTTACCGCTAGGTGAGGTTATCACTAGGTGAGGTTACCGCTAGGTGAGGTTACTGCTAGGTGAGGTTGCCGCTAGGCGAGGTTACCGCTAGGTGAGGTTGCCGCTAGGTGAGGTTATCGCTAGGCGAGGTTACCGCTAGGTGAGGTTGCCGCTAGGTGAGGTTACCGCTAGGTGAGGTTACCGCTAGGCGAGGTTACCGCTAGGCGAGGTTACCGCTAGGTGAGGTTACCGCTAGGTGAGGTTACCGCTAGGTGAGGTTACCTGTGTATTCTGCAGGAGGGATGTTACACATGTCCTTGTTCTCGCGATACAGCCTTTATTTTTAAACTTTTCTAGAGTGATTTTTCTATTTAAATAAATGAATAAACGTTTAATGTAGCCCTTATTTAGTTGTTTTTGTCCCACTAATGAATTAAATGCTGACTCATCTATATTTAACACATTAAATTTATTACATCCCTTAAAATCAAGAGGGCTTCACGACCCCCGGCAGATCTTTGGAGCCCCCCCTGTTGGGAATCACTGACATAGACGTTCATTCCAAACAGCTTCCAATGCTTCTCAGATGCTTCTGTGTAGAAAACCATTTGGCACATCAGGTTAATCAGAAGCTGCCATGCAGAGAGGCTCCATCACAAGACCATGAACCAAAGACGTCACCATTCTGTTTTAAAAGTTTAATTGTCGGACGAGGAGTTTTCAGATTCACAATTCAAGCACAGAGAGTTGTTTGAAGTTGTTGTCCAACGTGTCGAAAGGAGTTATTTTCAAAATTTCCTGGACGGCAGAAGTGATAAATGAGCAGGAAATGTTTTTGTTGCATCGTTGCCTAAAAAACGACTTCCAAAGAACGAAAGTGGTTCGTGGGAATCGCTGTGAACTGTGGGATGATTTAAGGCTCGGGCCAAAAGTTTGGTGTAAAACATAGAGACTCATTGTCTGGTGTCTGTGTGTGTGTGTGATTTCTGGGCCGAGAGTCATGTAGTGACTTCAGAACCAGCCAACATCACACACACACACTCACTTTCAAACCACTTACATAACACACTCTCCTATTTTAAGACCATGTATATTTCCACTGGACTGACCACCTATTAAATCCTCTCCTCTTCTCCCTCCTCCTCCTCCTCCTCCTCTGCTCCACATTTCTTTCACTCCTTCTCCTCATCCTCCTCTTTTTCCAGTATCCTGATTTCTCCTCCCTTTTTACTTCGACAACATATAAAAATATATTAGTTTTGATTTTGTTGTTGTTGTTGTTGTTGTTCTTTTTCTTTCTTTTTCTTTTTTTTTACTGCGTTTGTCCATTGGTAATTTATGTTGTGTTTTGTTTAAATTAATAATAATGATAAAAAAATAAAATAAAAATATCTCTATATATATAAAATAAAATAATAAAAAAAAATATATATATATATATATATATATATATATATATATAATATTATATCTTATGATACATATATATATATTTATTTTTATTTTATAAAATATAATATATATATTTATTTTTTAAATTTATTTCATATATATAATAAAAAAATATATATTATATTTTATAAAATAAAATATATATATATTTTTTTTAATTTAAAAAAATAAAAAATTATATATTATAAAATATAATATAATATGTATAATTACTTTTTTTTAGTAGTATTAGCTTCATTATTGCAAAAAAGCTACTTCGGGCTTCAAAACTTTTATTTTTAAGCTCCTCATCTCTCCAAAAATGTACTTCATCATCTATCCCTTGTTCTGTTTCTAAGGCACGTGTTCTCTCCTCCACTGATTTACCTCCTCTCCTCTCTTCTCCTCCTGTCCTCCACCACCTCTATCTTCTCCTTCATTTCCTCCTTCCTTATTCCTCTTTGTGCTCCTTTTGTCCGGCATCATTCCTTCTACTCCCTCCTGCCTCTGCCTGCATCTTACTCTCCTTCCCTCCTGCCCATTAGCTCCCACTTATTTGATCTTTCTTCCACAGCACTTATGTTTTTGAGAAAACAGAAAGTGACAGACCACATTGTGCGTATAATTGTGTTGAAAAGGGGAGGAAGACAAAGGGAAATGGGTGAGGGGCAGAGGGACAAAGTAAAAGAAGGAGCTGTTAAAAGTTAACCGAGAAACGGGGAGGAGTGGTTGGTAAAAAAGAGAGTTAGAAAGAAAAGTGAGTCACGCAGATAAAGACAGAAATAGATGTGACAGAAACAGATAAAATGAAACTGAGCAAGATTAGGGACAGCACAAAGAGTATCAGCGCAGGAATGAAGGACTGTAACAGAAACGCTCACAAACAGAGATAACAAGAAGTATAAAAAGTTAAAGAAAAACAGAGAGGTGCATACCTTTCAGTCTTATCTAACTTAAGTCAACAAGCACGTTGCTTTTTTATAATGTGTTTTTTGTAATTTCTTTGTGTTTTTTATGCGTGTTTTTTGTACTTTTTGTGTGTTTTTTGTATTTTTATTATGTTTTTGGTGTGTTTTCAGTGTGTTTGTATGTGTTTTTTGTAATTTTCTGTGTTTTTTTGGTTTGTTTTTCATGTTTTATGTGTTTTTTTTTGTGTTCAAAATGTTGATCCAATAAGTCAAAATGAAGGTCAAATAGATGAGGTTGTCTTGAAAACAACTGCAGAGATTTTTCTAATTTAACTTTTTGCATTTAGCATTTGCAATGCAATCTTTTGTGTTTAGCGTTTTTTCTCTAAATATTTTAATAATTGCTTTGTGTTTTTTGTAATTTCTTTGTGTTTTTTTCGTGTTTTTTGTGTGTTTTTTGTCATTTTTGTGTGTTTTTGTATTTTTATGATGTGAGTCACGCAGATAAAGACAGAAATAGATGTGACAGAAACAGATAAAATGAAACTGAGCAAGATTAGGGACAGCACAAAGAGTATCAGCGCAGGAATGAAGGACTGTAACAGAAACGCTCACAAACAGAGATAACAAGAAGTATAAAAAGTTAAAGAAAAACAGAGAGTTGCATACCTTTCAGTCTTATCTAACTTAAGTCAACAAGCACGGTTGCTTTTTTTTTTTGCATTCTAGCACTAAATGTCATCGAGGTCAACAGGCTTCTTGTTTGCACACACGGCCATGCATCTCATTATCTCACTCTGCAGGATATCAACTAAGATTTGCATCTAGACTGTGTCAGAATATAACTCAAGGCATTCATGGCATTATCTGAAATCAACAGATCATTCTGTGTTACATCAGAGCAGGGTTATTAGGGTATTTTTGGAGGTTTTGCTCAGACAGAGATCCCTGCTCTTATCCTGAGTGAGTCAGTTTAGTGCTAAGCTGGGGTTTATCATGAATTATGTGCTGGCTGCAAGAAGAAGAAGAACACGCCGGCTTTTATCATTTCAACCCTGAATTCGTGTCATATCAGATATGCGGGAAGTACAAACTGCTAACACTAATTTTGCATGAACACTGTATCAGCAAGTAAGGCCTCAAAATACCCCGCTGCCACCAGGTCTGAGCACGAGATTCTAAATAATAAAGAGGAAGCAGAGAAGAAGAAGCGGAACAGAGCGGTTTGCTGTGGTCACTGGACAAGCACAAAAAAATGCTGGTTATTTAAACTTGTCACGGTGACAAAACATGAGTAAGAGTAGGGCTGGTCATAAGACAAAAATGATTGGCAGATTAATTGATTCTTTGCATCCCAATTTTTACCCTTTGATGCACAACATGGGTCTAAAGTGACCCGACAGAGTTTTTATGTTCTATATCTTTGCAATAAATTATTTTCATCATTCAGTATTCCACTCAATTAGCTTGTTTTTGGTCATCATACATCCTAATTTTATGTTTTCCTTTATTCATTTTAATAAAATCCCTTTTTGTTTCACTACCTTTCTAATGCACAACAAGTATTTAGCAAAATAGCTTGCTAAGCTAACTACTAAGCTAACTTTTTGGCTAAGTATTGAGCTAAGGAGCTTGCTAAGCTAACTACTTAGCTAACTTCTTGGCTAAGTATTTAGCTAAGGAGCTTGCTAAGCTAACTACTAAGCTAACTTCTTGGCTAAGTAGTTAGCTAAGGAGCTTGTTAAGCTAACTACTTAGCTAACTTCTTGGCTAAGTAGTTAGCTTAGCAAGCTACTTAGCCAAGTACTTAGCTATGTAGTAAAACAAAAACGCTTTTTCTTCATAAAGTGTGAGAGGCAAAATGGAAATAATCATCTGTTGTTAGCAAAAACAAGATCTTTTTAGAATAATTGGAATATTCAATTAATAAAAATAAGTTGATATTAAAAGATAGAGCACAGAAACACACAGCAGCATTAAACAACATGGGGGATTAATTTTACCATGTTGTGCATTAGAAGGGGGGTCAATATGTTGTACATCAAAGGGTTAACAGCATATCATTGAAAATGGCTTCCTCAATTTTTGCGCCATCTGGTGGTAGCCTGCAGAATTACACCATAGCTAACAGCACCGCATGTCTCCGATAGCCAAATAAACTGCAACTAGTCACACCAGGGTTGCCTTAGTTTGCCACAATGCATGCCATCAGAACAATCTGAAAGATGCTATTATCAAACACAAATTCTACACATATATGTGAAGACTACGGTTAAAATCGTAAGGTTATTACAGGTATTTTGCTGCATGAATATCTCTTGTGAGCATATATGTACGATCAATCCGATAACCCCAAGAAAAGAGCAACATAGCTTCTTTAATGACTAGCCAAAAACAGGTATTGGACGGCCTAAATTTTACCCTAAATACAAGACGAAAATCATTGTTCTTTAGCATAAACCAATATAAAACCTAACATTGTAAAGACTAACTGCTATTTCTTCTGTTGACTTTAAGTCTTTTAGACAGAAGCATTCTCCATGAACTCTTTTGTTGTGGCAGACTAAGTTAAACTGCAGATTTTCTAGAATTCTGAGAACATCAATTTCATCGGTGGTGACTTAAAAGTTGAGCTTGTTAGTTCATTCCACACTCTTGACTATGGATAAATTCAAGCCTTTAAATAATTAAAATATGTGAGTTATATCAAATTTCTCTCCCCATATAGTTGTCATGAAAAGGGGATATTAGCAAGACACCAAAACCATTTTTTCTACCAGGAGACAAAAGCTGCAACCCAGTAATCTTTGAGCATTTACTCTGTTTTGGAGCCAGCCCCTAGTGGCCATTTGAGGAACTGCAGTTTTTAGCACAACCACTTCGGCTTCATCTTTCTGCACCATGGAACTGTCAATGTTATTTTTTTTTTTTGCAGTTTGTTGCAGAGTTCATCCAACACATCACACATCGGTCAGTAAACAGGTGTGGCTGCCACCAGGGGGCGCCGGTCTGCTGCCGTGTGTCGTTCACCTCCCATTTTGTTGTATAGGGAACTATATAATGACAATAAAGACTATTTGCTTTGATTTGATAACAATAATTCACTTCCATAAAAGCTGCAACGTAGTAATCTTTGAGCATTTACTCTGTTTTGGAGCCGGCCCCTAGTGGCCATTTGAGGAACTGCAGTCTTTGCCGCCACCACTATGGCTTCATCTTTCTGCACCATGGAACTGTCAATGTTATTTTTTTTTTGCAGTTTGTTGCAGAGTTTATCCAACACATCACACATCGGTCAGTAAACACCAAAACCATTTTTTCTACCATGAGACAAATGCTGCAACACAGTAATCTTTCAGCATTTACTCTGTTTTGGAGCCGGCCCCTAGTGGCCATTTGAGGAACTGCAGTTTTTAGCAAAACCACTTTGGCTTCATTTTTCTGCACCTGTAAATGTTATTTTTTTGCAGTTGTTGCAGTTGCAGTTTGCTGCAGAGTTTATCCAGAGACAAATGCTGCAATATAGTAATCTTTGAGCATTTACGCTGTTTTGGAGCCAGCCCCTAGTGGCCATTTAAGGAACTGCAGTCTTTGCCACTACCACTTTGGCTTCATCTTTCAATGTCAATGTTTTTTTTTTTTTTTTTCAGTTTGTTGCAGACTTTATCCAACACATCACACATCGGTCAGTAAACACCAAAACCATTTTTTCTAACATGAGACAAATGCTGCAATATAGTAATCTTTGAGCATTTACTCTGTTTTGGAGCCAGCCCCTAGTGGTCACTTGAGGAATTGCAGTTTTTAGCACAACCACTTTGGCTTCATTTTTCTGCACCATGGAACTGTCAATGTTACATTTTTTTGCAGTTGTTGCAATGGCAGTTTGTTGCAGAGTTTATCCAACACATCACACATCGGTCAGTAAACAGGTGTGGCTGCCACCAGGGGGCGCCGTGTATCATTCACCTCCTATAACAATGATTCACTTCCATTGTCCTGCGCTTGGCACCGACCCTCCCATTACAGAGGGCTGTAAATAAACAACTTTATTGCTTTCACCTTCAGCTGCAAAAGGCAAATGAAGTCTTTAAAAGCTGGTTATGAGCCGTTTAAAAAGTAACACAATTATTTGGTGTGCATGTGGGTCAGTGGTTCATGCTGGTTAATATGTACAGTAGCTTCGACACTCCAGTAAGAGCTGATGTCCAAGGACACTCAGTCATAGAGCCTCATTCTGAAAGCAGCTCAGTGATGGTTTTATTTCCTGTGTCACGGTACGATCTCTCCCCCTCTCAGGTTTCATTTGTAGAAATGACCCTGCATGCTGATGTGCTGCTGGCTGAGATTTCACACACACACATACACACACACATTCTTGTACTTCTATCTTTGTGAGGACCCTCATTGTAATAGTGAATTCCCTTGCAAGGTTGTAATAGTTTTTGATTTTTCATTAGTTTTAGTTTGGTTGTGAATTTTTGTTTTCAAATTCAGTTAGTTTTAATGAGTTTTTAGAGTGAGTTTGCTAGTTTTAGTTTAGTTTTTATTAGTTTTAGTTTTTTGTAATGGGGTATTTGTATTAAATTTTGCCTTTATTTCTTTAAAAGTTGACAAAGACGAAAACGAAGGACATTTTCTCTATAATTTTAGTTAGTTTTGTAACCACACAATATAGTTTCAGTTAATTATCATTATCATGTAACCTTTAACCCTAAAACAAAGTCTGAAGTCTCAGACCGAAATGCTCTCACTTTTCAAAAACATGTTCTGGTCCTCACTATGTAGGAAGTACAAGAACACACACACACACACACACACACACACACACACACACACACACACACACACACACACACAGGACTCTACAGCAGCCAAGATCTGATTAAACTCAGGGCCAGGAGCTCTCTCTCTGTCTCACACACACCACAGACACACACAGACACACACACACACACACACACACAGCTTTGTGTCTGCACAGTCGTAACTAAGGTAGAACCTGTTCTGTACATCAGCCAGTGAGAAAACAATTGAGTTCCATGACAAAAATCTACGACAAAACAGCGACCAAATATGTCAAGTTACATTTTGTTTAAGAATTTTATCCTCCAGCTTCTACATTTCCCTTCAATACTGACTAAAATGTGGTTGGTCACCACATTTTAAAGACTAAACTACAGCTAATCAGCTCTTTACTCTGGCTCTCAGAGGCTTTTCTACCCTGCCAACAGCAAAGTTCTGGGCAAGCAACACTGAATCCTTCCAATTTGGAGCACAAAAGTCTTCAAACGCCCATATCAGTCTAACCTTGAAGGATATGTGCTGTGACACCAAATATGGTCATCTTCAAATCTACAGGGTTGGAGTTGGAAAACACGCCAGTAAATCTACAGTTTTGAAACACCTTATCGAAACTAACCAGGCTTAACTTTCACCTAATTAAAGTTTTAATTGATTTATAGATAGGCTCAGGATTTAAATTCAAAATATGGTGTCCAATGAATTAAAACTCATGTTTTACCATTTCCTGTGTCTTTCAATATCTGGCTGCTATCCGGGATTATTTGTACAGTGCTCTTTGCTTGAAAAAAATCCATTACAGGTTTGTTGGACTTTGAGCTTTAACAACTGTGGGTAATTTTCCATGTTGAAACTTATCCAAAATGGACCCAGTTGACTGCTATCACAACCCAACCCTGCTCAGGAAACTTTGCAGCCCTCATTAAACATTTTCTTCCTATTAAGCCATAACAAAACATAGGGGAGCCACATGTTGACTCAGGACCCCACGAACAGAGCAAAAAAAAAAGGAAGCTGCATGCAGAGACATGATGCACTTCATGCATTTGACATCTGAGGAGCTTTAGATGTTGGAAAAACTGGCAAGATGTACATTTTTCTGCAACAAAACTCTTCACATTTTTGCAAAAATCTGCGCGTCATTGTCATAACTTTGTCGCCAAAAAGTCTCAGACTGAAGCGAACACGAGTCAGAAAGGGGGAAGAGGAAGCGAGACAAAGGTAGAGAGACTATTAGAGACAGGCTGCAAACAGAGCGAGAGAGGCAGAGAGACATAGGAGCTGAACCAGAGAGAGAGAGAGAGAGAGAGAGAGAGAGAGAGAGGGTGCGCGCTGGAGAGAAGCAGCGCATGATGTGCAACGTGCGACTGACGAGCATCTCCGCCTCTGAGCGCTTCACTTCCCCTTTTTCTGCCTTAGTTCAATAAGGAAATTAAATGGCAATAAATTAAAGCAAGAAAAAAAACTGTTTCCTATCATTCCAATATCCTAAAAATCTGAAAAAGGGTCAAATATTCCATTCTAGGACTGCATATGTTGGAGAAAATGCACACTAAAGACCTAAAGTCTAAGAAAAATATTTTTTTTTTTTGAAAAACGGACTGCTCGACATCCTAAACAAAACGGAAATTAAACATTATTCTAAATGAAATATAGCCTGAAAACGTTTGACGCACATGTAGAAAATATTCTGCACATATTAATAAAGACATGGAATAACTAGGATGCATAAAAAGCTTTAAAGATATTGCAAATCCAACAGCGCACGAATCAACGCACAAGCCTGTGTCCAAATCCACATCACCACGCTTCCACACCTGCAAACACACTCCCACCAGTAAAACCAGTAAAAGCACCAATTAACACAATAAAACTGTGAAAGAAAAAAAAATCTTTTTTTCATCTTAAAATGCCCTAAAACTCTTCTTAAATGCTCATCCTGGTTTGCGAAAAAAAAATTCCATTCAAACAACACAGATGCAAAAAAAAGCATTAAAATCATAATTATCATTAGAATAAATGATAATAAAATGACTAAAAAAGGAGCACATTCATCCCTCCCAGCCACGCTTCAGAGGTGTGCAACGAGGATGTAGGTTTTTTTCCGTTACCTGCTGTGTTGATGTAATATTGGATATTATTTTGTCCTTTTAATGTCCTTAGAGCGCGGTCCCTTGTACGTGTCGTCTTGTCCGTGTCCTCCTGTGTCCGTGAGAGCGACTGAGGGCTGGATGCGTCGGTAGCCTATATTTTAGCCTGTTTATAAGCCTCTCTTTCTGACCTTTGTCTCTCAAAACAGGGGGGACATGAGACATCCGCGCAGTGGAAAAACACTGGCCTGCCTCCTCGGATAGCTACAGGAGCGCTGTGTGACGCTGTTTCTGGGCCCGCCTCTGATTTCTGACAAGTGCGCCGTAACACGAGCGAAGCAGTCGAAAGTAAGGATTGGAAGTGATGCGAGCTGTGGAGACCGGTGCATCTCTGCACGCGCACGGGATGGATTTTATTATGCATTGGTGCACAAATTCTCCACATCATCCTTTCACAAGAAATGATCCATTCCCATTGTCAATGTTATCAGCAACTGACAATTAACCCTTTGGAGTCTGGGGGTGTGTTGTCTGTATGAACCATTTAAAGATCTACTAGATGTGTTGGAGTCATTGTTTTTTTGTTTTGTTTTTTTAGCACAACCGATGATATATATGACCTGGTTATTATTTTCATTTTGATTTCCTGGATAAACATTTTGAACAGAAAAAACACACAAAAATAATTAGAAAAAAACACACATAAAAAGACAACAAATTTACAAAAAACACACACACAAAAAAAATACAGAAACACAAATAAAAACACAAAAAATTACCAAAAACACAAATAAAAATACGCAAAAAACACACATAAAAACACAAAAAACACATAGAAACACAAAAACACAAATATATATGAAAAATAGATAATAAAAAACACAAAAAATACAAAACACAAATAAAAACACAAAAAATACCAAAAACACAAATAAAAACACAAAAACACATAAAAACACAAAAATATAAAAAAAATACAAAAAACACATTTTTTACAAAAACACACATAAAACACACGCCAAAAACACATTAAAAACACAAATAAATACAAAAACACACAAAAAACACAGATAAAAACACACAAATATAAAAAAAAATACAAAAAATATTTTTTTTTACAAAAACACACCTAAAAACACACGCCAAAAACACATAAAACACACAAAGAAATTACAAAAAACACACAACAGATTGCATTAAAAATGCTGAATGCACACAGCAAAACTAGAAAAATCTCTGCAAAAAAAACTACATTTGAAAGTGTTTTTTTTTTTTTTTTTTAGCTTTGCTGAAAAAAGGGTTGATGCATTAAATCGGACATGTAAACTTTGTAGAGAAGCCTCCAGCAGGGCTCCATGCTGCTTCGTTTTTACATTGTGAAGTCGTGAAGAACTCCAAAAGGGTTCAAGAATCCCACAAGAGACGCAGAAATGTTTCCAAAGTAAGGATGTGTTTGGTTTACGAACTGCACGTGAATGCAGCATTAAGGGGCCGGGGCCGACCCCCCCTCACCCATTTCTCGAGTTGGTTGGCTGGTATCTAACCCGGCTCTCTCACACACACGGACACACACTCTCGCTCCTGGCTACCCTCATCCGCCGCGCGCCCACCCCCCATTACGCGCGTCCCCGTGAGCAAACGCTGGAGTGCGCGCAGCGGTGGAAATAAAGGAACACAGTGTGAGGAGTTCGTGCAGCTGATCCGCCTCCAGCCAAACAGCAGCAGCTCTGATTCTCTCTGCTAATGTAAAGAATTGAATGTGAACAGTGTTTGTAAAGGCTGCAGCAACTTCTACCTCCTTAAACCTCCTTAACCCTCTGATTTAAAATGTGTCAACTTCCTGTTCATTAATTTCTGTCTCTGTTCAGCATCTTTCAGTCTGTCTTTACATCTCATGCATGGCTCCTTTTTCTCCACACAAACTTGGCTATCAGTCAGATTTTTCATTTTATTTTAAATCTTAGAAGTCTAAGCATTCACATGACTTTACCCTTTGGAGTTTGGGGCTATTTTGACGGTTTTGGGCTCCTTTTCATTCTGCACTGTAAAAAACCTTTGTAGAAATGACAGTAAAACACTGTCAAATTGCATCAGAAATAGGTTGTCAAATTAAACATTGTACATCACCGTAGTGAATACTTTTAATTACTGTAAATCAAAGAATATCATAAAACTTTAAATTCAACTGCCATAAACAGCAGAAAGCACACAGTTTTAGTGTAAAAATATAAAATTTTGATGTAAAATGAATGGAGAAATACCATGATGACACAATTATCCTAAAAGTAATGGGATTATTCAGTATAAATTACAGTTTTTGCTGATATTTACATTTACATACGCTCACTGTATTTTTTACAGTGAATTTCTGGCAACCAAAGTTGCCGGTATTTTACCGTAAATTAAACAGATTTTTTTTTACAGTGTGCCTGTATAAACCACTTAATGTTGGTGTCATTGTTTTCAAGACAACCTCACCTATATGCCCTGATTATTTTTTTTTTTTCATTTTTATTTACTGGATCAACATTTTGAACACAAAAAACACCTTTTATTTTTTTTATTTATTTTTTTTACAAAAAACACATAAAACATGAAAAACAAACCCAAAACACACATAAAATTACAAAAATACATACAAACACACTGAAAAAACAAACCAACAATTACAAAAACACACATAAAAAACACAAAAAGCACAAAAAATTTACAAAAAAAACACAGATAAAAACACAAAGAAATTATAAAAAACAAACAAACAGTAAACACAAAAGATTGCATTACAAATGCTAAATGCACAAAGCTAAATTAGAAAAATCTCTGCAAAAGGAAATGTTAATACACTTGGTATTTTTTTTATTTTTTTTACCTTTGCTAAAAAATGGTTGATGCATTAAATTGGACATGGAAACTTGTGGAAAAGCCAAAACTTTAGAGTTCAGCTGACAGCAGGAAACATGCTGCTTTTTTTTGGTCTATGGACCAGAAGAAAAAATAATAAATAATAATACTACGAAACAGTCTATTTGCATGTAAATTAACTTAAAATTAAATTAACAGTTTTCATTGTAGAAAGAAAATTCACATTTTAAAAACAGTCTAGAAACATAAATGTCACACTGTGAAAGCTCCTATGATGAACTTTAACTGGCTTTCTCAGCTTGTCTACATATCAGATATAAATAAAGTTATTACTGTAAATAAAACATGTGTATTTTCAATAAATAGATGGACTCCAGAGGGTTAACAATGTATTAGATCTACTGGAAGCAACCAGAATAACTGCACCATGCAATCTAATGCCAATGCCTGCTCATCACAGTCTCAATAGTGACTCACTGGAGAAAAAAAACCTCGATCAAGGAACTTTATGTGCTTTTCACAATCAAAATATCCTTCGTGGGCCAAGTTTTTGCACAGACTTGCAAATTTTTTTTGCATCACTCTCAATAAACATGCTTAGAAACAAGTAAAAACAAGTAATGTTTAGGAATAGACCTGACTACACTGCAAAAGAAGAAAAGCAGGTTGAACTCAAAATTTCAAGGCAACAAACTTCGATAAAATTTTAAGTTGGACAATTAAACTAAATATTTTAAGTTTTGTTTTTGAGTTAGCTCAACTCTGAATTTAGATTTTTGTCAACTCAACTGTAAGTTGTAATAACTTATAATTTCACATTGTAATAACTTTTAATCCTTACTTCTGCTAACTTCTGCAATGTGCTGAATTGGCACGATTGTAACGCCGCTATGAAATGTCAGCTAATGTTGAGTTAGCATTGATACGCTAATGGCTACTCTTGTAGCTGTAACAAGCAGCGCCGCTAGCATCAGTTAGCTGCTAGCGTCAGTTAGCCACTAGCATCTAGTTTTCGCTAATGACTGAATTTCACAGCTTTCCCGCATTTCCCAACAAAGAAATAAGAGTTATCAGAACTATTGTCCCTTGTTGTGAACCCCAACTTAAAGATATAAGTAACAACAACTCACCAACTTGTTTTTGAGCAGACAACTGGCTTCCTTTGTTGTGCTAACTTACATTATTGCTCTAAATGTCAATAATTTATATTTCCAAGTTTTACCAACTTAAATCACTGTTTTAGGCCAAAAAATACAAGTTGGCTTTTTTGCAGTGTAGCAGCTCTGATTCTTTCTGCAAATGTAAAGAATTGAATGTGAACAGTGTTTGTAAAGGCTGCAGCAACTTCTACCTCCTTAACAAATGTATTAGATCTACTGGATGCAACCAGAATAACAGCATCATGCAATCTAATGTCAATGTCTGCTCATCACAGTCTCAATAGTGTTTGTTGAAGTTTTAATTCTATTGCACTTCAAGTTTTATGTTATTTTGTCCACCCATTTTGCCTTACTGAACTCAATTACAGTACAGATGATCTTTAAGTGTCTTTTTATCACCATAATATTCCTACACAGAGTCCATCTGGAACCTCTCACACTGTAAAAAAGGTGTTTAGTCTAAAAACCAGATAAAAACACTAAATAAGATAATTTACCTTGACAAGATTTCTTAAATTAAGATTATTAAATCTAGAAATAAGCATGTTGAACACTTAAAATAAGAAATTAACTCTTAAAACAAGATAAATTAAAGCTACAAGCAGCGATGAACTGGCCCGAGCAGAGTGACCTGATGATTATTAGTTTTCCTATCAAGTATCCTGTTTTTATCTCTTTTTTTGTATGTATTTTTGTCTTTTTGTGTCTTTTTTGTCTGTTTTTGTAATTTTACGTCTTTTGAGTCTTTATTTGATGTGTTTTTTGTCTTTTTATGTCTTTTTTGTGTCTTTTTACATCTTCTTCTGGTCACAAAATGACCAAAAAAGACAAAAAATGTACAAAAGAGATAAATTAAAGCTGCCAGCAGCGATGAACTGGCCCAAGCAGAGTGACCTGACAATTATTTGTTTCTTACCAAGATTTAAAAAAAACCCTTTAGATTTAGAAGTGTTAGATAATTTATCTTGTTTTAAGAGTTCATTTCTTATTTTAAGCGTTCAACATGCTTATTTCTAGATGTAATAATCTTAATTTAATAAATCTTGTCAAGGTAAATTATCTGTCCATGCAGCAAGATCATTTCCCTCAGATTTACTGTTTTATCTGGTTTTTAGACTAAACACCTTTTTTGCATTGCAGTTCATTTCCAAGGGCCGTTATCAAATGGTTGCAGAGAAGAATGCCTCTGAATAGACCTAAAACCAACCAGGCCAACAAAACGTGACCTCTGACCCCTGACCTTTTGGAGCAACGAGGAGTATGAGGAGCCGTTGAGTGACACATGCAAGTTGGGGAAGTGCTCGGTCTGTTTTCAAGCAGCAGGAACACAAACATTCTCAGATTACACTGCAAAAGAGCCAACTTGTATTTTTTGGCCTAAAACAGTGATTTAAGTTGGTAAAACTTGGAAATATAAATTATTGACATTTAGGGCAATAATGTAAGTTAGCACAACAAAGGAAGCCAGTTGTCTGCTCAAAAACAAGTTGGTGAGTTGTTGTTACTTATATCTTTAAGTTGGGGTTCACAACAAGGGACAATAGTTCTGATAACTCTTATTTCTTTGTTGGGAAATTCGGTCATTAGCGAAAGCTAGCGGCTAACTGATGCTAGCGGCTAACTGACGCTAGCGGCTAACTGATGCTAGCGGCGCTGCTTGTTACAGCTACAAGAGTAGCCTTTAGCGTATCAATGCTAACTCAAAATTGTGGTCGCAACATTAGCTGACATTTCATAGCAGCGTTACAATCGTGCCAATTCAGCACATTGCAGAAGTTAGCAGAAGTAAGGATTAAAAGTTATTACAATGTAAAATTATAAATTAGTACAACTTACAGTTGAGTTGACAAAAATCTGAATTCAGAGTTGAACAAACGCAAAAACAAAACTTTAAATATTTAGTTTAATTGTCCAACTTAAAATTTTATCGGAGTTTGTTGCTTTGAAATTTTGAGTTCACCCAACTTTTCTTTTTTTGCAGTGTACAGCTGCACAATAATCTAAATTGTGTCTCTGAAAACATTTGAGGGCAAGAAATAGTCAGTGTTTGATCAGCGCTGCCTGGTTTCACAGTTTGATCTGAGTTTTGAAAGTTGTTATTAATCTTATCAAACCCACTGACTGATCTGGTTTCCATGCTAGTTTCTATATGACAGTCTGATGGCATCCTGTCTGGTCCACTTCAACTGGTTTTATCACACTCCATTTAAGTTACAACATATAAACGGGAACCAAATTTACGGCCCTCGTGACGATATTTTTGTGGCCCCCACCTTGATATGAAAGTTTAATGTGAGTTTTATATGAATGGCACTTTACCGTGTTGTGTGTGGAAGGTCCCTTTAATTACTTTTTTTGGTAATTTTGTGTCTTTTTAAAAATAATTTTGTGTCTTTTTTTAAATAATTTTGTGTCTTTTTTAAAAATTTTGTGTCTTTTTTTAATAATTTTGTGTCTTTTTTGGTAATTTTGTTTCTTTTGTTGGTAATTCTGTGTCTTTTTCTTATAATTTTGTGTCTTTTTTAAAAAAAATTGTGTCTTTTTAAAATAATTTTGTGTCTTTTTTAAAATAATTTTGTGTCTTTTGTTGGTATTTCTGTGTGTTTTTTTGGTCATTTTGTGTCTTTTTTTGGTTAATTTTGAGTCTTTTTTGGGTAATTTTGTGTCTTTTTAAAAAAATAATTTTGTGTCTTTTTTGGTAATTCTGTGTATTTTTTTGGATGTTTTGTGTCTTTTTTTTGGTAAATTTGTGTCTGTTTTGGTCATTTTGTATCTATTTTTTAGTCGTTTTGTGTCTTTTTTTAAAATGACTGTGTCTTTTTTTGGTCATTTTGATACTGCCTCCAGCGGCCCCCAGGTAATTGGAGTTTGAGACCCCTGATATAAAGATGCAGCAGAATAGTGTTACAGCAACATTTCCATCATTGTGACGAGGCTCGACATGCAGAAGTGAAACTGAAAAGAGACATAGAGGTGATGTTGTGTTAACACGTGGTAGAGAACAGAAAATAGGCTTTAGCATGTGGTTATTTTAAATAAACCATCTTAGACTTACCAGAAACATATATATATATATATATATATACTTATATAAAACTTATTTTGTTCATCATACAAACGTATCAACGTATCAATAATAAACTGTTTTCAGTGTGTTTGTATGTGTTTTTTGTAATTTTGTGTGTGGTTTTGGTTTGTTTTTCATGTTTTAAGTGTTTTATGTGTGTTTTTTGTAATTTTTGTGTGTTTTTCTTGCTTTTATGTGTGTTTTTTGTAATTTTTGTGTGTTTTTTTGTATTTTTATTATGTTTTTGGTGTGTTTTCAGTGTATTTGTATGCGTTTTTTGTAATTTTGTGCGTGTTTTTGTGTGTGTTTTTGGTTTGTTTTTCGTGTTTTATGTGTGTTTTTTGTAATTTTTGTGTGTTTTTTGGACATTTATTATGTTTTTGGTGTGTTTTGAGTGTGTTTGTATGTGTTTTTTGTAATTATGTGTGTGCTTTTGTGTGTGCTTTTGGTTTGTTTTTCATGTTTTATGTGTTTTATGTGTGTTTTTTGTCATTTTTGTGTGTGTTTTGGATTTTTATTTTGTTTTTGGTGTGTTTTGAGTGTGTTTGTGTGTGTTTTTTGTATTTTTGTGTTTTTTTGTGTGTTTTTTGTTTGCTTTTCATGTTTTTTGTGTTTTATGTGTGTTTTTTGTAAATTTTGTGTGTTTTTTGTATTTTTATTATGTTTTAGGTGTGTTTGCATGCGTTTTTTGTAATTTTGTGTGTGCTTTTTTGTGTTTTTGTGTGTGTTTTTGGTTTGTTTTTCATGTTTTATGTGTGTTTTTTAGGTGAGGTTGTCTTGAAAACAATTACACCAACACGTCATGGTAAAGATGTTTAAGTGGTTTATACAGACAGAATAAAAAGGAGTCTAAAACCGACAAAATAGCCTCAAACTCCAAAGGGTAAAGTCATGTGAATGTTTAGACTTCTAAGGATTAAACACTAACTCTTTATGTTTGGATTTCTTCCTGATCTTTCCTCCAGCACCACAACAAGGCCAAAACATACCTTTGCACAGGAGAAACTTCATATTCTAATCAGCAGTCTGCAGTAACTCCTTATCTACTTTACTTTGAATTTCCTGACCTAAAACATTTCACTTCCTGATAATAGCTCCATGTGCTGATGAGCCAAAACTTTGCTCTATTCTCAGGTGGCAGAAACACAAGCAGTTAAGGAAATGACCCGCTGAAAAGAGAAGGTGAACCATTTGAATACTTAGATAGGAATGGTAATGTCGAGACAGTGGACGGGTCTGATGAGGAAAAGAAACAAGCACAGATTGTTTTATATCTGATGTATTGAAATGAGGCGCATGAACATGATAAAAGCAGACTGTTGTCCATTGTTTTACAGAATGTATGTCAGTCTGCAGGAGCATTTCACTGAGAACAAGCCGGAGTGAAGTGGGAAAGTGAGAGGATTTGGGCCAATGATCAATTTAAATCTCTAGGGCAGGGGTCTCAAACTCTAATTACCTAGGGGCCACAAAATTACTAAAAAAAAGGACAAAATTACAGAAAAAAAAATGACTTATTAAAGACAAAAAATGACAAAAAAGACACAAAATTACTAAAAAAAAGACACAAAATGACAGAAAAAAAACTAAATTACTTAAAAAAGAAACAAAATGACCAAAAAAAGACACAAAATTATTTTAAAAAAAGACACAAAATGACCCCAAAAGACACAAAATGACCAAAAAAAGACACACGATTACTAAAAAAGACACAAAATTATTAAAAAAAAGCATAGAATTATTAAAAAAAGACAAAAATTATTTTAAAAAGAAGCAAAATGACCAAAAAAGACACAAAATTACTAGAAAAAGACATAAAATAATTTTAAAAAGACACAAAATGAAACAAAAAAGACACAAAATGACCAAAAAAGACACAAAATGACGAAAAAATACACAGAATTACCAAGAAAGACACAAAATAATTTTAAAAAGACACAAAATGACTAAAAAAGACACAAAATGACTAAAAAAGACACAAAATTATTTTAAAAAGACACAGAATTATTTAAAAAAAGACACAAAATTACCAAAAAAAGTAATTAAAGGGACCTTTCACACCAGTGCCATTCATATAAAACTCACATTAAACTTTCATATCAAGGTGGGGGCCACAAAATATCGTCACGAGGGCCACAATTGGCCCGCGGGCCGCGACTTTGAGCCCCCTGCTCTCGGGGGTAATGTGTTGACAGCTAGAAGTCTTATCTCACGCCCTTAATTGGTCGTGAATGTCACCCCCACTGTTTCCAAACACTATCTTACTACCGTGTTTGTCCTGGTGTTGTGTAGTGAGAGTGAGCTCCCTGATGGAGGTGGTGGGTTGAGGAGCACGAATGAGGAGATTAGATGAATGTATATATAAAATTAACTAAACAGTAGGGCAATGCAGGGGCGCAGATGGGATTTTTTAACTGCACTGCAAAAAAGGTGTTTAGTCTAAAAAACGAGATAAACACTCTAAATCTAAGGGAAATGACAAAAAAAAGACACAAAGTGACGAAGAAATACACAGAATTACCAAAAAAGACACACAATTATTTAAACGGACACAGAAATATTAAAAAGACACAAATTATTAAAAAAGACAGAATTATTAAAAAGACACAAAATTACCAGAAAGACTGAAAAAACACTAACTTAAGACACAAGACACAAGATGACCAAAAAAATACACAGAATTACCAAAAAAGACACAAAATTATTCAAAAAAAGACACAAAATGAAATAAAAAAAAATAAATTATTTAAAAAAGAAACAAAATGACCAAAAAAGACACAAAATTATTTTTAAGAAGACACAAAATGACCCAAAAAGACACAAAATGACCAAAAAAGACACAAAATTACTAAAAAAAATACACAGAATTAGCAAAAAAGACACAAAATTATTAAAAAAAGACACAAAATGAAATGAAAAAAACTAAATTACTTAAAAAAAGAAACAAAATGACCAAAAAAGACACAAAACTATTTTTAAAAAAGACACAAAATGACCCAAAAAGACACAAAATTATTAAAAAAAGACACAAAAAAGACACAAAATGAAATTAAAAAAACTAAATTACTTAATAAAGAAGCAAAATGACCAAAAAGACACAAAATTATTTTTAAGAAGACACAAAATGACCCAAAAAAGACACAAAATGAGCAAAAAAGACACAAGATTATTAAAAAAAGACACTCACTATGAATCTGGGGGGATATATCCCCCCGTCCATATTGCTATCTGCTGGTGCAATGTATTATGACAGGAAACAGCTCTAGATATTTAAGATCTATACATATTGTAATAAAAACAGCAATACTTTTTCTACTGCTACTCAAATCTTTCAGAAGTCAGAATGAACTTAAACGACCCAAAGTAAATCTGTAAATACCTGTCAGTCTCAGCGCAGCTAAAACTTTCATTTATTCAGCTTGGCAGAATTTAATTACACCAAACATTTAAACTTGGCTATTCAAAGCTCATTTTAACAAGATGTATAATTTGTTAGATAAGAGATCTCACAAAACGCTTCTCCAATCATCGTTTATAATCACAGATGATGAAGTACTGAAGCAATTGCTTTTGTTCAAGTAAATCACCAAGAAATCTGAAAAAGATTTTTTTGGCAGTAAATGATATGAAACTAAATTTATTGACAATTAAAGGAGGCTTGTTGAGTTTAGACCATTTAAAATCTTGATCTAATTAAAAAAGATCCTCAGGAATAAGTATGCAAAAATGTTCAAGGGAAATAAATAGGGTAGTATCATCAGCAAAAAAACAAACAAAAATCATAATGGAAACATCGGAATAGAAATAGCATGACTCAACATAAACAGTGATACACTGTAAATAATAATTATTAATTAATAATTTTGTGTCTTTTTTGGTAATTCTGTGTCTTTTCTTTTAGTAATTTTGTGTCTTTTTAAAAATGTAGTGTCTTTTGTGGTAATTTAGTGTCTTTTTTGGTCATTTTGTTTCTTTTTTAAGTCATTTAGTTTTTTTCCCTGTTATTTTGTGTCTTTTTTGGTAATTTTGTGTCATTTGTTAATAATTTTGTATCTTTTTTGGTAATTCTGTATATTTTTTGTAATTTTGTGTCTTTTTTTGTAATTTTGTGTTTTTTTTTTATAATTTTGTATCTTTTTTTAAAATAATTTTGTGTCATTTGTTAATGATTTTGTTTCTTTTTTGGTAATTCTGTATATTTTTTTGGTAATTTTGTGTATTTTTTCAGTAATTTTGTGTCTTTTTAAATAATTTTGTATATTTTTAAAAATAATTTTGTGTCTTTTTTAGTAATTTCGTGTATTTTTGGGTGATTTTGTTTCTTTTTAATAATTTAGTGTCTTTTTTTGGTCATTTTGTGTCTTTTTTGGTAATTTTGTGTCATTTATTAATGATTTTGTTTCTTTTTTGGTAATTCTGTATATTTTTTTGGTAATTTTGTGTCTTTTTTGTAATTTTGTGTTTTTTTTAAAAGTAATTTATTGTTTTTTTCAGTCATTTTGTGTCTTCTTTTGGTCATTTTGTCCTTTTTTTTGTAATTTTGTGTCTTTTTTTGGTCATTTTGTGTCTTTTTTTGGTCATTTTGTGTCTTTTTTTGGTCATTTTGATACTAGGTCATTTGACTTTGAGACCCCTGCTCTAAACTCTTGTCTTTAGATGTGAGCAGGTGTGAGCTGATAGTCTTCCAGTAGTCTTTTCCAAATCTTTTCAAAGTCTTCTGATGTTTAAAGGTTGCATTACTGCTTTGAAAGAATGTTAAATAATGTGCAGAAAAAATGAAGAAACAACTGAAACGAAGGCTTTGTTGAAGCCACGTGGTGAATCCTTGACATTCTGTCGCTTCCTGTATCGAGCTCTGCTATTGGACGGCAGCAGTTGCCAGTGGGCAGGGACGGTTAATTTCCACTACATAATGTTGAACCCAGTGACCTGACACACTCACTGAAAAAAACACCCTCGATCAGAGAAGTTTATGTGATTTTCACAATCAAAATATCCTTCGTGGGCCAAGTTTTTGCACAGACTTGCACATTTTTTTTGCATCACTCTCAATAAACATGCTGAGAAACAAGTAAAAAACAAGGGTAACACTTTACAGTAACCATCATTTATAAATGATAAACAGATAGTTTATTAATGTTACCATATATAGACCATTTAGAACAGTAAATAGATAATTTATTAATGTTAAACTATCTAAATCTTTTAAAAAATGGCAAATAGATGGTATATTAATGTAAGTTTCTAGTTACTTTACCATTAACAAACAACAACTAAATTATAATTAATAGTTTATTAAAAGTGTTAGTTGCACTCATTATAACATTTTTAACACCATATTAAGTATGTTAATGATTTTGAAATGATTCATATACCTTTAAGAAATTGGTTGAAAACATTTAAAGATTAAATATATATATAGCACTTTGTAAATGTTAATAATTGTTTTATAAACCATCTATAAACATGACTTAGTTGGTTATTGTAAAGTGTTACCAAAACAAGTAATGTTTAGGAATAAACCAGACTATGAAGCACACAAGTATGTGAAAAAATAGATGTCTTTATAAATATTACATAAAAAAGACGCACCATCAATAAGAATAAGTGTGTTTGTTTTTTTTAAAAGAAGGCAAAGTAAAAGGAATAATCATAATGGGCGTAATTAGTAAGAATTTAACTGAAAAGTTGAATAATACAAAAAAATTTAGGATGTGCAATTTGTGTGTGCAGTAATTGTATTATGTGCATTATGTTTGTACAGTATGCATAGTATGTTTATACAGTATTTATTGTATGTATATTAGGCATATAATGTGTATAAAGTGTGTACAGTACGTGTGTAGAGTATGTATTTAGATATTTGTGTGCGTGTGCGTGTGTGTGTGTGTGTGTGTGTGTTAGTATGTCTGTCATATGGTCAAATAAATTTACATTGTAATAAAATGCCATACAAAAAAAAAATCTTAATGCACCTTTTGGTTAAAATGAATAATTTCCATTATGTCAAAGCCCATTTTTTGTACTATTTATGGGCAGCATTTTTTCCTGAAAATACCCATTCAGTGTATTTTCTTTTATTAATTGTTCTTATTTTCCATGTTTGTGTCAGAGTCCGCCATTCCCACACAGGAATCAAATAGTGGCAGACAAAGAAATTTGACTACTAGTGGTTGATTTACGTCATTCCAGACTGGGAACTGAATTATTAAGACAGACTTATTGTTAATTCATATGTTATACTCAATCCCTTATCCGTCCTCAGGGCTTGAGCCGATCCCAGCTCAGATCATCTCAGACTATCACAGGGCTGACACATAGAGACAGACAACCATCCACGCTCTCATTCACTCCTATGGGAAATTTAGAGTACACCAGTTAAACCGAAGCTGCATGTTTTGGGACTGTGGGAGGTAGTGTGAGGTGAAAGATCATGTTACATTCAAATACAACATCTATTGTGATAACATAACACACACACACACACACACACACACACACACAGATACATTAGTATTAGTATTAGTATATCCTATTATTTTATTCTTTATTTATTTTTTGTATTTTTTGTATTTATTTTGTTTGTTGTTTACTTCTTTTCTTTGAGATCCTCATTTGGGAAATACCAGTTTGCCCTGTAAATATGTTTGTCTGTTTACCTTATGGTTTGTTATAGATAGATAGATAGATAGATAGATAGATAGATAGATAGATAGATAGATAGATAGATAGATAGATAGATAGATAGATAGATAGATAGATAGATAGATAGATAGATAGATAGATAGACTTTATTTATCCCAAACTGGGAAATTACAGTGTAGCAGCAGCATTACACACAGAGACAATAACAACACAATTAAATAAAAAGAACAACCTAGGCATACTTCAAGCAATAAAATATAAAAATACAATAAAAATACAATAAAATATAAAGTGTCTAAAGAAGGAGTAGAATAGAATTCCAGTGCAGAATAAATATGAATATACAGTAAAAATTATTTACTTTGTGAATATATACCCTGAAAAAAAGGGAAAAAATGCACAAGGTACAATATTGCAAAGAAATCGAAATGACTGATTATGTTTGTGAAGGTAAGAAGCCTTGCAATAAAGTATTAAAAAATATCTTGGTATGTACACTCACGTAGAGGAGCATTTCACACACAAGACAACACAGAGACAGAGACACACACACACACACACACACACACACACACACACAACTTTGTCTTTTCTATTCCATGTATTATATGTTTGAACTTTTAACCTCGATGTGAAACAGGATTTATTTTTTGTGTAAGATTTCTACATGTTTTATCTATTTGTCATGGTATATTGTCTGGATGTTTTTTTTTTACCTGCCTTAGGACAACGGGTGCAAATTAGCAACTGTGCTAACCCTGGCATATTTATATTGATGCTTTTGCTCATATATTGATTTGTGCATTGTCCTAATCAAATAAATAAATAAATAAATAAAACACACAAATATAGACACACTGGCATCATCACCCATGCTTTGTCATTGTTGTGCTGCCTGTTATATAAGCACTAAGATTTGTTTAGGATCTCCATAAACACACAAACATGCACACACACACACACACACACACACTGCAAAAAAGCCAACTTGTATTTTTTGGCCTAAAACAGTGATTTAAGTTGGTAAAACTTGGAAATATAAATTATTGACATTTAGGGCAATAATGTAAGTTAGCACAACAAAGGAAGCCAGTTGTCTGCTCAAAAACAAGTTGGTGAGTTGTTGTTACTTATATCTTTAAGTTGGGGTTCACAACAAGGGACAATAGTTCTGATAACTCTTATTTCTTTGTTGTGAAATGCGGTCATTAGCGAAAGCTAGCGGCTAACTGATGCTAGCGGCTAACTAATGCTAGCGGCATGCTTGTAATGCTTGTTACAGCTACAAGAGTAGCCATTAGCGTATCAATGCTAACTCAAAATTGTGGTCGCAACACTAGCTGACATTTCATAGCAGCATTACAATCGTGCCAATTCAGCACTTTGCAGAAGTTAGCAGAAGTAAGTTAGTACAACTTACAGTTGAGTTGACAAAAATCTGAATTCAGAGTTGAGCAAACTCAAAAACAAAACTTAAAATATTTAGTTTAATTGTCCAACTTAAAATGTCATCGAAGTTTGTTGCCTTGAAATTTTGAGTTCACCCAACTTTTCTTTATTTGCAGTGCACATGTACACACATCCAAACTGCTGTTGCACACTGAAAAAAAAACATGCACATACCTGTTCCTAAAGGCAACTTTGCATCATTCAAATGACTCATGAATCAGCCCAGAGGAGCCAAACATCCTGCCTACTTTCCTATCAAATGAAGTGGTCTGGTCTGGATAATAAAGTAGCACTCAAGGATTTGAGCCTTCTGCTGCGATACAGTTGCACATGTTGACCTTTGAGTCCTGCTGAAGCTGTTTTATTTTATGTTTCTGCACAGTGATGAGACAGGAAAGCAACTTGATAAAGGGGCTGTTTGCTTTCACAAAGCATTGCAACAGTTGTCAAATGGATCATGGTAACAAAAAGTAAACTATTTATGTAATTGCTGCCGATACATGCTTCATTTAAGTTAAGTTATTATTGCTGTTTTTAATGAAGTTTAATGAAATTTGATGAAGTACTGAAGCAATTGCTTTTGCTCAAGTAAATCACCAAGAAATCTGATAAAGAACTATATGCATAAGATTCATTAAGTTTAGTTTTTTTTGGCAGTAAATGAAATGAAACTACATTTACTGACAATTAAAGAAAGCTTGTTATGTTGAGTTTAGACCATTTAAAATCTTGATCTAATTAAAAAAGGTCCTCAGGAATAAGTGTGCGAAAATGTTCAAGGGACATAAATAGGGTAGTATCATCAGCAAAAAAAACAACAACCAAAAAACAAAATGAAAACATCTGACTATAATGTCACTAATGCGTGTGGGGGTAAAATGAAGATTACATATGACCTGGGATGACACAAAACAAGGCAAAAGTGTCTTGAAAGAAAGTAAGAATGAAAGAAAAAGATGAAAAGCAAGAGAAAAAAAAATCAAAAATAAGTTATAAGTTGTTATTGCTGTTTTTAAGATGGTAGAATGCAGTAATGATGTGAAATTGCTATTAAAGTTGAACTCTGAGTCACAGATTACATAAAGAGTGTCTTTGGCATGTTTAATTCCTCCCTGTGATAATTAAAACTGATCTCCTGACAAAAGAATGTCAAGTATGTTTGCATTGTGCAGAAGATTTCTACTGAACAAAGCAAATTCCATGAAAAATACATTGAATATATTATTGCTGCACCCACGGTTGGAAACATGCATGTGAAGCAGCAGAAAATGTATCGACTGGATAAGTTAGACTGGATAAACTGATGTCAGTTGTAGGTTAGAATAGAAACAGAGTTATATAACACTTTTTTTTCTGTAGTCGCCAGGCCAACCACATGGCTGGTCATGAAAAACAACAACAAACCATTTCAGATTAATAAGTAACTTCTTTTACTGGAGATTTCCTGTTTTTTCTAAATGGAAATTTCCACTAAAAGCTCCTTCCTGGTTCCAGACGACACGTGTTCCTTTATTTTGAACAATTTAAATAGTTCCCTTTTCTCTGGTACAATGCCCTCCTTATTGAAAAAAAATGCTCTTGTTCAGCCACTGTTGAAAAAACTTGGAGCCAGTTCAAATGATTTCACAACTTTAGACCAAAGTTTAGACCAATCTCTGAGCTTTTTTTTCACCAAAGTCCTGCAGAAAACTGAACCAATTCAACTTTTAGCTCTAAGGAATAACAATTCATTGCTCAAAGCTTTTCAGGAAGCTTTTAGATTTCCACCAGGCGCATAGCATTCATAGCATTTCTATTTTTGCTGTGAACTGTTGCTAAACCACGTCAAGCTCAACAGAGCAGGTTGCACCAGACAGGAAATCCGACACAGAATCAACGTAATACACTTCCGCCCCCTTTCAAAATAAAACACAATACGCAGTTCATGCAGCCTAAAACTGGACAAAGAGAGACTGATTGTTGAAATGGAACAGCATGCAATCATTTATGACATCACACATTCTTTTTATCAGGATAGATGGTCAGATCAACAGATCTTCCACGTCAGAGAAGCAAAGTAAGCAGTTTGTTGTTGTTGTTGTTTACTTTCTACACAGAGTTTATCACGGGATCTCGCGGTCTCCCGTACGTTCAGGATTATCGCGTGTGCTCATTATCTCGCGTGTATATGGCTGGCTCGCTATGTAGGTTAAAAAAGGACATGTCATGACTTTATACAATATGAATCACAAATCTTTACGCAGACGATATCCAGGTTTACCTCACCTTTGAAGCCAAAAAACGAAATTATTGGACACTTGGACATTTCCTTCAACTGAACTTAAAAAAAAAGGCTGAAGTACTTGAATTTGGCCCAGATAATAAACTTAAAATCATACTAGACTCACACTCCCTTCTTTTACTCCACACTGAGAAAAAAGGGGGATGTTATTTGATAGCACCCTCTCTTTGAGCAGCCACATCAAATCTGTCGTATACTGCCATGTTTTTTGTTCAACTGTGAAAGGAAAATTTCCAAAATTAAGATATTTCTGTCTCAGACTGTCATGCTTTTACTTCATGACAACTTTATAATTGCTCTTCCCTTTTCTCTGTCTGCAGCAAAAAGTCTCTCTACACATAATCCAAGATGCAGCGACCAGGATTTTAACAGGCACCAGAACATACAGTGCACCTATTGTGTTATCTTCACACTGTCTGCCTGGTCGTTCTAGACTTTAATCACTTTTAAAACCTGGAACGGTTTGTCCCCAAGCTATATTTCTGACCCTTTAACCTGCCACATGTCCTCAGATGCTGCTGTCTATTGCTTAATTTAAGGCTTTTCCTAACGTGTCTCGCTTCCCTGTGATCCTTCTTGTTTAGCTTTTCACACTCATTTGTTTCATTGTTAACATTTGAATGGTTATTTGTATTTGTTTTATATTGTATTGCTTTATTTAAATGTCCATGTTGCTGTTGTGCTAATGTTTTTTTTTACAATCAACACATTCAGTTTCTGTTATTTGTTCTTTTCTTGTAAAGCACCTTGTACATGCTGTACTTGTTCTGTAGAGGTGCTTAATAAAGAAAGTTTATTATTTATTACCCTAATCACCACCGATTAAACTCGCCCTGAAGCCTTTTTTATTGTCATGTTTGGCATTCTGGAAAACATTTCTGAAATGTACTATGACATCGTGTTGGCACATGAAAGTAGGTTAGTTCCAACACTTTATTACATGAACAGTGATCATCCTGCAGAGTTATTGCAGTTACAGTAAATGGCTGATAAATGGTTAACAGAATTGCAAAATAAATGTTCAGACTCACGTGAACAGTCTACTGTTTGTACAGCATGTACTGTTTAAGAATATGTTGGCACCTGCAAATAACCACAAACTAACAACTAACACTTGATGTAATGTGATATTCTTGTCATACCAAAGACCATCTTCCAATGTCACTCTGACCACACTGCCAAAGTGGGTCAATGGTCCCAACCTACTTCCTGCTCCACTAGTCCATGGCCCTTACCTGGACCACACCCATGTTCAACTTCCACTTGTATTTTGGTCTCAATTACACACCTGTAAAATTGTGTAAGTGTGACTCACGGCGGGCCACATCCGGCCCGTTGGCTGTCCTTGTCCAGCCCATGTGAGGTCACCCAGAAATTACAACTCAATATAACCGCAGTGCTTTTATTTTTAAAAAAAATAGCAAACATTAGCATTAGCACTAGAGCTAACAAGCACTTTTACTATAGTTAAGACAACAAATATAGCCACTAATATATATGACAGAAGAAAATAAACTTTAACAAACCTTTTGTCCTGTCAGTCAGCCACAATAGAAGCCTTTTTGACACTTTATATCAACTTTATATGAATTATGACGCACTCTGTATTATTTACCATTAGTTTTTCATTTTACCGTTCCACCTGTTATTTCCTGTCACTACCTTTCAAAATTAAAGCATCCGTTTCACACTGGATGGCACCTTTTCAAAATAAAAGCATCACAACATTGTAAAACACCTAGAAAATGTACAAACATGAAAAACAAGCTATATAATACAAAAACACCAATAGGAACCTTGCTAAAGGTCATTTACAGTTGTGTTTAAAATAAATGTTAAAGTGATGTAGTGATTGGAGTATTTACTACTTTTTACTGCTATATTTGATTTACTCCACATTAACAGTCTTATCATAACATGTATTCTTATCAGTAGCAGCTCAAAACCAGATAATTTACTGTATTTTATGAGGCGATTACAATAATACTGAGCAGAATTTAGTTCAGAGTTTTGGTCCGGCCCCTGCAACCTTCGTGGTATTGATCATGTGGCCCCTTGAGAAAATTAATTGCCCACCCCTGTTCTAGATCATTGTTTCTTCACTGCTTTGGCCTCGTATGTTACCTGGATATGATTGTCCATGCTGTGCAGCCACTGACCTTCCATCTACATACACTACACTATATTGTAGCTAGTCACTGATGGATGTCATCAGCAGTAAGTGTAGGAAATTCTACCGGTTTCTGTTCATATAGTTATGAATAAGGCTGTTTCCACTACCGGGCAATACCCGGAATGAGGCGGGTCTCACTCGCCAAAACGCCCCTAAATTGAATATGAGCCGTCCGGAGCGGACTTTTGTTGGGACTTTTTTCGTCCCTGTCGAAGAGCAGGGTCTTTTTTTCTCCCCTGAAAAAAGCCTGGTTGGTGATTGGATAGATCGCTAACATAGTACTCCATGCCACAACAACACGCGCCATTTGTAAAAGCCAACGAAGCAGTGTTGCCAACTTAGAGACTTTGTTGCTATAATTAGCAACTTTTCGAGTCGCCGGCCCTCGCAGCTCGTTAAGAGGAGTAAGAACGAGTCGAATCGGCACAGTCCTCCTGCAGCAGTCTCTCCCAGCTGCAAAGCCGGAGGGGATGTTAACCCCTTAGCGTCCAGTCTGCAAATTGCTAACAGGCTAACAGTTAGCTCTGTAGCAGCACAGTGTGTATGTGCTAACAGGCTAACAGTTAGCTCTGTAGCAGTACAGTGTGTATGTGCTAACAGGCTAACAGTTAGCTCTGTAGCAGTACAGTGTGTATGTGCTAACAGGCTAACAGTTAGCTCTGTAGCAGTACAGTGTGTATGTGCTAACAGGCTAACCGTTAGCTCTGTAGCAGTACAGTGTGTATGTGCTAACAGGCTAACAGTTAGCTCTGTAGCAGTGCAGTGTGTATGTGCTAACAGGCTAACAGTTAGCTCTGTAGCAGTACAGTATGTATGTGCTAACAGGCTAACAGTTAGCTCTGTAGCAGTACAGTGTGTATGTGCTAACAGGCTAACAGTTAGCTCTGTAGCAGTGCAGTGTGTATGTGCTAACAGGCTAACAGTTAGCTCTGTAGCAGTACAGTGTGTATGTGCTGCTGCTGCAGGAGGTGTTCACTTAGCGATCTCTGTTTGTTTACAACAAGCACCAGACACTCTGTGCACAGTTAGCGTTGCCGGTTAATTCACGATCACTATGTTTATGATCAGCCGAGACTCTGTGTATAATTAGCCATGCTGCTTTGTTTATGATCAGCTGCTGACGTTGTGCACAGTTAGCGATGACGGCCACAGTTGCGTCTCCGTGTTTAATCCGTCTCGACAATCTAAAACCATACGTCACCTCCAGAGTCTCTAAATCCCTCTGGGGACCTTTTTGTAATGGAGACACTCAGAGTGAGCGACTTTTGAGAGGGCGTGGCCTGAGACTTTCCTGGTGGCCACTCTTCCCCCTAAAGGAAACACGGCTATTGTGTGTTTTCTGGGTATTGTCGTCTGTTGCTTTACATAGTTATGATGTCATCCTTCCGTACAGCAAGTGAGTTGTCATTCTGCCATTTCTTCCATTTGTGAGCAGCAATGGATGCTCACTCATGCACCCAAACACACACACACACACACACACACATGCACCCAAATGTCCTGTATGCAGATGATATCCAGGTTTACCTCACCTTTGAAGCCAAAAAGAAATTATTGGAAATTATCGTATACTGCCATGCTTTTTTTTCAACTGTGAAAGGAAAATTTCCAAAATTAAGATATTTCTGTCTCAGACAGTCATGCTTTTACTTCATGACAACTAGCAATGGATGCTTCATGACAACCAGCAATGGATGCTCACACATGCACCTAAATGTCCTGAATTCAGCCAAGTCTTCATTAAAGTATCTGTAGATTGAATTCTTTGTGGCGTAACTCTCTGATCCTTAGAGTCCCTGTCCTTAGAGGAGCTATCCAGCCAGCATCCCAGAGATACCATCTCTGTTACAGTCAGTGCTTGCCCAAACACGTGCTGTGATGCAAATTATGTTTTATGACTATCAAGTTACCGACTTGGATGCAAACTTAACTGGTGCGATGAGGGCCGAGCCCTGGTTGCTCTTTGCTGTTATTCAAATTAAGGTAAAATGAAGTTCAGGGAGTTTCTTGATCAAAACAAAATAGTTGGACACAGTATTGAAACTGTTGAAACTGTACTGGACCATTTAAATACCTTTTTATCTTCTATACTTATAGTAGTTAATAGATTTCAACACCCATACATTTGTTACATTTTATCACTGCTCTTAACTTTTGCTGAATAAACATTTTAGTTGAATATACCAAAGGGTCTCATTTGCCTCCTGAATACCTTTCAGTGTCATAAATAATGATTGATAACACAAATTATAGGTTAGTATATCAGCAACAACAACACTGTCCTCACTAGAGTAATTGCTTCAACCTTGAACCACGGCTAAATCGTTAAAAGTAGGTCATAAAGGGAGAAAAACAGACAGGTTGTAAACAAAGGAATTCAAAGGTGAACAGTAAAAAAATATTACCCAAATTAGCTTTTGTAAACATCCACCACAGTTTATGGACTGACTTCTTGGTTCATGTTTGTCTTGAACACAATGTTGTAGTTAAATAAGGGATTAGTGGTGACATTCAACACCATCCAACCCAACATACTCAAAAACAAGCTCAAGCCAAAAACATGGACTTTATATTTAATTACATGTACATTTTCCATGTAATTTTGTTACATATGTTGAATGTAAAAGGTTACATTAAATGCAATGATTTTCTCTCATTTAAAAGTAATATAGATAAATTAAATAACGTTAATGCAAATTTCTACATAAACTTAAGGTGTAAATTTAATTAAAGTTTATGTATACTTTTACATAAACCTTATGAGTTTATTCAAGCATCTCATACGCAAGCAGTTATGAAAAAGTTTCTTTATTAACATTATGCACCAAATTGGGGCAACAGATTACTGTTTAGGAAACACATATTCAACATTAATAAGTTGATTATTAGCATGCAAATAAGTAGCATATTGGCTCTTAATTAGTCAATAATAAGTAGTTATTAATGCCTTATTCTGCATGGCCTTATTATACAACCAGTAAGACATTAACTAAGAGTTTTCCCTCAATAACCTCAGAATTATTGATTATTAGTAGTAAGTAAGGAAGTTGTTGTATATGAGTTATGATCTTAATATTCTTTACTTTGTATGGACTTTATAAGTCTCTTTAACTTTATATGTAATATTGAATAAACTCATAAGGTTTATGTAAAAGTATACATAAACTTTAATTAAATTTACACATTAAATTTATGTAGAAATTTGCATTAAGGTTATTTAATTTATCTATATTACTTTTAAATGAAAGAAAAACATTCCATTTAATTTGACCTTTTACATTCAACGTAACAAAATTACATGGAAAACTTACATGTATTTAAATTACATAAAGTCCATGTTTTTGGCTTAATTATTTTTTGGAGTGTACCTGACAGGAAGACCACAGTATGTCAGGTTGGGGAACTGTGTTTCTGGGACATTAATTAGCAGCACAGGGGCTCCACAAGGCACTGTCCTAGCTCCACTCCTGTTCACACTGTACACAGTCCAGTCCAGAAGAAATTAACTCTTAAAACAACATAAATTATCTAACACTTCTAAATCTAAAGGTTTTTTTAAAATCTTGGTGAGAAAACAAATAATTGTCAGGTCACTCTGCTCGTGTCCAGTTCATCTCTGTTTCAGCTTTAATTTATCTTGTTTTAACCCTTTATCGGGCAAAGAACTATATTTGGTAACTTCAGGTAATATTTTGAGAAAAACATTTCAAATTTACTAGATTAAAGTGGCAAATCTGTGCGAAAAAAGTCACAGATTTACGAGAAAAAAGTGGGGAAAAAGCAACTTTGTTCCTCACATTCCTGTTCACACTGTACACAGTCCAGCCCAGAAGAAACACTTCTAAATCTAAAGTTTTTTTTCATCTTGGTAAGAAACAAATAATTGTCAGTGCACTCTGCTCGGGCCAGTTCATCGCTTCTTGCAGCTTTAACTTCTTTTAAGAGTAAATTTCTTATTTTAAGCGTTGCTTAATGCTTATTTCTAGATTTAATAATCTTAATTTAAGAAATTTAAATCCTGTCAAATTATCTGTCCATGCAGCAAGATAATTTCACTCAGATTTAGTGTTTTTATCTTGTTTTTAGACACACCTTCTTTTGCATTTGAAACAGCCACAATAAGGGAATGTCCCACATACTCTTCTTTTAAAGGAAAACTAAAACAATGGATCAAATCACATCAAAAGTGCGACCACTAACTGGACTTGAGACTACGTGAACATTACTTTTTATTGCATTGTTATATCCTGTCTGGGTCTGGTATGTATTGAGACACCTTTTTCACAGTGTACATTATTATATTTATATCCACTTGTCATATTCTCAGCAATTGCTGAATATTGCAATATAAAGTGAAGGGATCAAAGCACCCTCCTTGTTTTTAGATCTCACCCAAAGCACCACCAATGCTTCAGCCAGCACTGCAAGGGACCAAAGGTAAAAACTATGCACCTTGTATTTCGACATAAAAAAAAGAGTATTTGGCTCATGCAGACAGACTGGCAGACAGAAAGCTGGTTCATGCCACAGTAGAGGTCTATTACACAATGAAATTGAGTCATAATTGGAATCTATTCCTCTAACTTCTGGGAATCCACCAGGGGAGTCACCCTTTTCCTGTCTGCACATGATTACTTGATATTCAATAGATGGATTATTTTAAAGCTGTGCTATTGAAGGTAGAAGAAACAGCTCTAAGCGATCCTGGCAGGAAAATGTTTAAGTAAGCAATGCAATGCCACTGTTATGCATGTCTTGTAGTGCAATTAAGAGACAATGCATTGTATTTTGTTGTATTTTCTTCCTCTCTGATGTGTTTCCGTGTGACAAACAGCAGCCTGCAGCCCACATGAAGCTCTACGTGCAGACGGCAGGCTGTAACACCATGAGGGCTGGTGTTTGCACAGCCGCTGTTAGAGTCGTTAGACACGAGGTCATGTGACAGGAAGAGTGACAAACATCTAGATGGCAGACTTCCTGAAAGCGGTAGAGAGAGAAACACTAAATGCAAGGCTGTGTTTAATGCCAAACAATGCTGTTTCCTGTCATTTCTTACTCATAATATCATTAAAAGAAGGTTTCGTTTCTGCCTTCAGACAGAATGGATCCTGTCACTTTTTTTTAATTTGTTTTTCCTGACTTGTTTTTGGTCTTCATGCAAAAATCTTCTGTTTTTTTTTTGCTGTGGTGAAGTGTGATAACTATCCAATAAAGAAGAAATTGAGCTAGATGAAAAAAGAGATGAAGAGACAGCAAGGAAGAGAACAAGAAGTGTGTCCCAGAGGAAAGAGAGCTGCTGATTATAGCAGCGGATGACTGTTAGAAAGAACAAGAAAGGCTTCAACTCCCAGTCAAACTGCATTTTAAGAGCATCTTGCCTCCCTGATGTCTAGTATTTCCTGTCAAAACAGAGTTTCATAGAGAGACGTTGAAACCGATGAGGATGTGATATAATTTGGTTTGAAGGAACTGATGATTGTTAAAAAAAAGTTTGTGATTTATATGAAGCAGAGTTACAAAAAGGGCAGTCTAAAAACAAGATAAAAACACTGCATCTGAGGGAATCTAGAACCTAGAAATAAGCATGTTTAACGCTTAAAATAAGAAATTAACTCTTTAAACAACATAAATTATCTAACACTTAAGGGGCTCCACAAGGCACTGTTCTGGCTCCATTCCTCTTCACACTGTACACAGTCCAGTCCAGAAGAAGAAATTAACTCTTAAAACAAGATAAATTATCTAACACTTCTAAATCTAAAGTTTTTTTTATCTTGGTAAGAACCAAATAATCATCAGGTCACTCTGCTCGGGCCAGTTCATCACTACTGGCAGCTTTAATTTATCTTGTTTTAAGAGTTAATTTCTTATTTTAAGCGTTCAACATGCTTATTTCTAGATTTAAGCGCTGGAGCACGACTTCTTCATGATGTCACAACGTAAAAAGCTTTTCTCTAAAGTTTTGGCTTTTCCAGAAGTTTCCATGTCCAATTTAATGCATCAATGCTTTTTTAGCAAAGGTAAAAAAAAAACACCTCGAAGTGTATTAACATGATTTTACTTTTCTTGCAGAGATTTTTCTAATTTAGATTTGTGCATTTAGCATTTGTTATGCAATCTTTTGTGTTTACTGTTTTTGCTGATGCTGTGTTTCTCTGTGTTTTTTTGTGTTTTTTATGTGTGTTTTTGTAATTTTTGTGTGTTTTTTGTACTTTTATTATGTTTTTGGTGTGTTTTGAGTGTGCTTGTATGTGTTTTTTTGTAATTTTGTGTGTGCTTTTGTGTGTTTTTGGTTTGTTTTTCATGTTTTATGTGTTTTATGTGTGTTTTTTGTAATTGTTTTGTGTTTTTTTGTGTTAAAAATGTTGATCCAGTAAGTCAAAATGAAAAAAAAGTAATCAGGTCATATAGGTGAGGTTGTCTTGAAAACAATGATACCAACATGGCATGGTAAAGATCTTTAAGTGGTTTATACAGGCAGAATGAAAAGGAGCCCAAAACAGACAAAATAGCCTCAAAATCCAAAGGGTTAATAGATGTGAATGTTTAGACTTCTAAGGATTAATCATCCTAATTTAAGAAATCTTGTCAAGGTAAATTATCTGTCCATGCAGCAAGATCATTTCCCTCAGATTTACTGTTTTTATCTTGTTTTTAGACCCCAATTTCTTGCAGTGCACTTCTGAGATACTCAGTTCTTAAAATAATCTAAATTTATTAAGAAAAAAAAACAAAACAAACAGGGAAAGAGGGCTTGGAGAGAGTGAAAGTGGCGAGACAAAGAGTGACTCACAGCTCAGAGTCATCATCCCCACTGACCCCACTTGTTGGGTTGAGAGCCTGCTACGTGATGGAGGCGTGCTCGGTTTTAATCCCACATTAGTAAGCAGGCAGTCAGTCAGGCAGGCAGTCCAGAGATTAACGCCTGTCATCTGACCGCCCCGGCCAGCCAGGGAGAGGGATTAAACCGAAATAAATGCACCACTTCCTAGTAAACACCAGCATTACAAGAAAGGGGGGTCGCTTAGTCTCTGAGCAGAAAAAAACCCATTTTTATAATTAGACGAGTGTTGAGTGAAGATATCTTAATTTTTTGTTCCTTTAGGGAAGGAACGATTTCTGCACGTTGCTACTTGTTGCAGATGACAATGAGGAGGGAGGGAAAATCACCAGGTTTTACAGTGATGGTGATGAAATGAAAGCTGCAAGCTTATAGGGCTTAATCATAGCAATGGCTAAATAATTACTGGTTGATTTATGAGCAGATACATTTAAAATTGCAGTAGGCTGAACAGCATGAACATAACATATAATTTGCAAAATTTGCAAAAGTGTAATTTGCTTTGTTGGTGCATGAGAGATAGATAGATAGATAGATAGAGAGATAGATGGATAGATGGATAGATGGATAGATAGATAGATGGATAGATAGATAGATAGATAGATAGATAGATAGATAGATAGATAGATAGATAGATAGATAGATAGATAGATAGATAGATAGATAGATGGATAGATAGATAGATAGATAGATAGATAGATAGATAGATAGATAGATAGATAGATAGATAGATGGATAGATAGATAGATAGATAGATAGATAAGACTTTGGCATTGTTTAAAGGTTGGAGTCTTTATCCTCTAAATCTCTTCCCATAATTGAGCACAGAGTCTCATTAGTCTGTTTCTCCGTCTCCATTCATGCTTGGCTTCATGTAGCTTTGAAGAGTCAGACAGCTACCTCTGGTCATGACATCAGGATTATTTAAAGGACCATACTACTGCTTTTTGCACAAGTTAGCTCTTCAACTAAAAATCCTGTATGATTTATATAAATGCCAACCATTTTTGAATGCACATGTCAATCAACCTTTTGTTTCCACTACTTCGTTTCGTTTCGTATCTGTTTATTTCGGTCAATACATGTCATCAAAACAAACCAGAAAAAAAACATTGATCAAAGTAAACAACATGTAAGCAGAGAGAGAAAATTGATAATAGACATTTGGACCGAAAAGGCTGAAGCAGCTTATTACGCCTACCCTGTTACAACTCAAGTAAATTTAAAAATTAGAAATGTACAATCTGTTATTTATCAACAAAAGAAATAAGCAGTCACAAAAGAGAGAAAAGAAAGAAGCTTCTTACTCATTACTCTAACTTATATAAATTAATCATCCTATTTTTAAGTAATTTTTTGAATAAGTTAATGGTATTGCAAGTTTTCAAGTCTTTCTCCAATTTGTTCCATATATTAACAGCTGTTACCGTGGTGCATCGTGATTTGGTGTTAGTTCTGGTTTTTAACTTTTTAACACCCCTCTGAAATTATAATGGCTTTGTCTTAGATTGAACATTTTCTGAATACAGTCAGGCAGCATGTTGTTGTTAATTTTGAACTTTATGTGACTCTTTGGAGGCTTCACATTTGCAAGTCTTGTTTGGTAATCCATCTATTACAAGAAAAACGTTGTGTGAACGTTTGAATGAAATGAACGAAACGTGTGAATACCCGCTGTCTAGATTTTAGATGCATTTTGATGCAAGAAATGTGAAACTTTACAGGTGCAGGTCAGCTTATTCCTGACAATATGAATTGCCATTTTAGTTCTTTGGCATCTGAGTATTAGTTCTTGTTTTTGGAGCATTCTTGAATCCAACACCAACACGATTTTGTGGGCACACCTAATGCCACGGTCACATGGGAAATTAACTTGCCTCTTGTTCACTTCCATTCTATGCAAGTAAATGGACGAAAAAAACATTTGCTTCCAGTGACAAAGCAAAATCACATCTTCACATCACGTGGAGATCAACTTTCTCTTCTCTTCAGTTAATATTATCTCATTGCAAAACAAACCTGACCGAGAGAATGAGATATATAACTTTATTGACACGTTGCCGTGGATACGCATTGTTCTGCTTCTCTCCTGATGACGGCTCGCCTTGTTAGTGACCTGTCAATCAAAGGTAGCCCCGCCCCAAATCATACGATTCTTTATCTTCTATTTTCTTCTAAATGGGGCCATTATTAGAACTATTGACATCAGATTGTCTTGAAGATTATTTTTTACTAGTGATTGAGACCATAGTGTCCTAAAAAACATTTCTGAGATAATAAATCAAGTGAGAAGTTTTCACGCCGCTATGAAATGTCAGCTAATGTTGTGACCACAATTTTGAGTTAGCATTGATACGCTAATGGCTACTCTTGTAGCTGTAACAAGCAGCGCCGCTAGCATCAGTTAGCTGCTAGCATCAGTTAGCCGCTAGCATCAGTTAGCCGCTAGCTTTCACAAATTAATTTCACCACTTTCCCGCATTTCCCAACAAAGAAATAAGAGTTATCAGAACTATTGTCCCTTGTTGTGAACCCCAACTTAAAGATATAAGTAACAACAACTCACCAACTTGTTTTTGAGCAGACAACTGGCTTCCTTTGTTGTGCTAACTTACATTATTGACCTAAATGTCAATAATTTATATTTCCAAGTTTTACCAACTTAAATCACTGTTTTAGGCCAAAAAATACAAGTTGGCTTTTTTGCAGTGCAGTTATAGTCAGATTAAGGCAATAATTATTTTTTTTCAAGTGTCATGTAAACGTACTGAGTGTGTTGTGAAGTTGGTAAATGTTTGTTTAACGCTGCACATGTGATGTCAGGTTGGTGAACCTGTTATATGATACATAGTTGTGAACTGCTGAAAACAAAGTGAAAGTGCAGAATAAGTGCAGTCGGTGGTGATGCTGCAGACAGTTTTACGGCTGATCAAACAGAAAGGGGCAGGATGTCCTGTCATGATACTGCTGCTGCTGCTGCTGAGATGTGTTTTATTATCTAAATTCAACACTGCCACAGAGCTGAACCTGCAGTAAATGTGTCCCAGGTGGTATTTTGTTTAATGTTGCGACATTATCCTCATAATTTATTGCAGATATAATTGCAATACAAGCAGTAATGCAAAGGCAGAGAGATATGGCTTAATTACAGCTTTGATTCTGGACGTCGTTCTCTGTCTTCTGTTTTCTAATTTGCGGTCCAATAAAAGCATCAATCAAGTTTTACACTACATCTTCATAAAAGCCTGCAGTTAAAAACGCTCGTGCCATAACAATAAAGAAGTAATAAGAGAAGCAGATGTGGGACATGTGATGTTAGAGCGGGGCATTATCATTCTCTCTGCACAGGGAAAAAAAAAAAAAAAGATAAAAGAAGGATAGGAGAGGCCCTGTTCAGATCTGGCTGGCACGCTTACGATTGTTGCCATGCAACTTTTGATAATGTTGCCATGGAAATAATCATGCTGCAGAGCGTGAGGCAGAATGTCTGTCTGTTACCATGGCAGAGGCTGTGTTGTGCAGAGCTTTCTGGAAGAGAGCGGCGTTCTCCAGACAGTTACTCTGCTCAGGCATCAAACATTCAGGTTCTGGACATGTAGCGAGCAGATCTAACACGATGCTGCAGGCTGTGACATGTTGATTTAATCAGTGGTGGAATGTATGGAGTATTTTCATTTTATGTAACTTTAGTCTTCTACTCCACTACATTTTGAGGTAAATATTGTACTTTTTATTCCACTACATGTAGCTGACAGCTTTAGTTATGTTTCAGGTCGAGATTCAACATAACCTTTTTATTATTATTATTATTATTATTATTATTATTATAATAACAGTACAGTGGCGGTTCTAGACAGGGGCCTACACCCTGTGTCAAATTAATAATACAATGATCAATTTATAACGATGAACAATGGAACAATTCTTACCTTTTTTTTGTTCAAACAATATCTCATTGTACACAAAAGGAACCCATATATATATATATATGTATATATATATATATATATATATATATACATACATATATATATATACATATATATATATATATATATATACATATATATATACATATATATATATATATACATATATATGTATATATATATACATATATATATATATATATATATATATATATATATATATATATATATAAAGATCATTCTGACTGTACTGCACTTTCAAAATAAAAGTGATTATGCACAAAAATGAGAAATGTCATTGACAAAAAAAAATTGTTATTGTTGGTCAGTCTCATTATTTAAATCAATGTATTTGTATCTTCCAAATATACTTAAATGAGATGTTTAAATGAGCTAAAATAAAGACTTTGAATGCTTAAATATCATCTTTGCCATTTTTTAATGTGCTAATGTGCCCCTCTGATTAAACACTGGCCCCTCCTTGGCCCCCAAAGTAAAACTGGTCTAGAACCGCCACTGTAACAGTATATGAAGAAGATAAAATGAGCCCTACCTTGAGAAAATTTGAATGTGCTTACATAAATGCATCAATAATAATAATAATAATAATAATAATATATTTGGACTACAACAATCGGAGTAGGACATTCTGCAATACTAGTACTTTTACTTTTGATACTTTAAGTACATTTTTTTAAGTACAAGATTTCTTAAATTAACATTATTAAATCTAGAAATAAGCATGTTGAACGCTTAAAATAAGAAATTAACTCTTAAAACCAGATAAATTAAAGCTGCAAGCAGCGATGAACTGGCCCGAGCAGAGTGTACTGCAAATTTATTTTTTTTCTAAAAAAAAAAAACTTTAGTTTTAGAAGTGCTAGATAATTTATCATGTTTTAAGAGTTAATTTCTTATTTTAAGTGTTCAACATGCTTATTTCAAGATTTAACAATCTTAATTTAAGAAATCTTGTCAAGGTAAATTATTTGTCCATACAGCAAGATCATTTCCCTCAGATTTAGAGTTTTTATCTTGTTTTTTAGACTAAACACCTTTTTTGCAGTGTGTATATGTATGACTATTTATTTTTTATCATGGTGATATTGTTAATTTGTTACTTCAAAGTCGTGGGACAGTAGTGGTGTGTAACAAAGCAGCTGCACAGGACCACAGTACATAATGAATGTGCTGCAGCAGTAAATGTACAGTAAGTGGTTGCAGCGGTGAGTGCATTTAAAGCAGTAATGGTAGTCAGAAAGCCCATCCTGTTAATGTGTTGTTAACTTCTTTATTGTATTAAGTTCCATTCAGTTTTCACATGTCCCATGCTCTTGAACGCACCACAGCTGTTCTGAAGCCATTTGTAGTCTTAGTTATCTTATTATGTTTGTGTATCATGTATGGTGTACTGTTCGTTACTTTGTATTGTTATTACAGACCACAGCCAATTAAATCAACCTTAAACAGGACATCTGTATCCGTGTTCTTTAAAAGAACCCCAGCCCTACACCCTGCCACTCTGAACCTGTTAAATTCATGGAGAAAATCCCTTTTTCTCCTCTTTAATGGTGAATAACTGCATCTCTCTGGATGAGATTCTACAGACTCGAGCAGAGTTGTTCTGCATTTTGCTGAACATGATTCGATTACTGTCGGACTGAGAGTGAGAGGTGTGTTCCTGATGATACGCTCCACTTCCTTCTTTTGTTATTACCCAGGTGTTGGTCACACAAACAACTTACATCACCTATTTTCTGTTTTGCAGCTCCACTGGTTCACATTCATCCTGACACAAAAAACAATCTTGCCAATGTAATCAATAATGGACGTAGTCACCGGGACGTCACCCGTTGGTTTTGTGGCCCGTTTGAGGCATCGAGTTCAGCGTTACACTTGTCACCATCTTGTTTCCAATACAGGAAGCAGACCATATTTGGACTGTGGAGGAGGAGAGGGATCTGATCACTGACTACAGCCTCTCTACACCACAACCTGACTGAGAGAAGCTGCTGCTAATTCATGTTAGCATTAACTGGAGCATTAACTGCGAGAAAACAAAAACAAAATTACCTCAGAAAACTGAGCAGCGACTCCTTGGAGTGTCTGTTAGTCCAACCAAACACTGAACAAGACATTTAATCATCATTAAGTGAAAATACAGTGAAAGGGTCAAAGTTATTACGCCAAACCGCTAAACCTCCTTCTCTATAATAACTCCTCCTCCTCCATCTATATAACCTTATATATAACTTTTTTGACACGTTGCCGTGGATACGCATTGTTCTGCTTCTCTCCTGATGACGGCTAGCCATGTTAGTGAGCTGTCAATCAAAGGTAGCCCCGCCCCGGGGCGGCTGTGACTCAGTTGGTAGAGCGTTTGTCAAGTGATCGGAGGGTTGGTGGTTCGATCCCCGACCATGGCAGCCTACATGTTGAAGTATCCTTGAGCAAGATACTGAACCCCAAATTTCTCCCGATGCTGCGTTCATCGGTGTGGGAATGAATTCCCAATGGTGGCAGGTGGCACCGTTTAGGGTAGCCTCTGCCACCAGTATGAATGTGTGTGTGAACGGGTGAATGAGCGCAGTCTGTAGTGTAAAATGCTTTGAGTGGTCGCAAAGCGACTAGAAAAGCGCTATATAAGTGCAGCTCCATTTTACCATTTGCCCCAAATCATACGATTCTTTATCTTCTATTTTTTTCTAAATGGGGCCATTATTTGAACTATTAACATCATATTGTCTTGAAGAAGATTTTTACTAGTGATTGAGACCATAGTGTCGTCCTAAAAAGAAAATTCTGGGGTAATAAATCAAGCGAGAAGTTTTCTCATTTTGTATTCAAATGAATGGACATAAATGCTTCCGCAGCCGCCGTCAGCGCCCCCTGCTGGAATTTTCAGTAAAAAAGCAGCTTAAGGCACTTCCTGGTTTGCCTCCCTGCTCAGAACCAGAGGTTGCCGCCTGGTTACTACCTCTGAAGGCGGTACAGAGCCGGATCACTTGGTCTCCCCATCTACGCCTTTGGGACGTTCAGACTGAAGGCGAAACATCACAGACGCGTAAATATTGTGGCTTGAAACGGCGGTCTAAAAATGGCTTTTGTGAGTTACAAAAAACAAAAAATTGCTCTAACACAAACATGGGTAACGCTTAATATTAAGGTCCTTGTAATAACCATTAATTAACAAGTAATAAGGCCCTTGTAAGTCCTTACAAGATGCTTATTAACATTATTGTGTGTTTATAAGCTTATATAAGTGTTAATAATGGCATCACAAACACCCATGACCCACCCATTATGTCTTTGCCATGCCTTTATTAATCTTATTTTGTTTGCTTATTGATATTAAAATATACTTTATTGCTCATCTATTATAAGTTAACTATAAGTTAACTATGCTTTTTGCAACTACCGGATCTAAAGCGAGAACAATGCCTTATTACTTGTTAATTAATGGTTATTAAGGACCTTATTATAAAGCGTTACCGAAACATGTTGGCAAACGGTTTTTATACAAGCAAGACAAACAATTTAACGTCCTGAGATAAACATTACAGCAGCTCGTTTAGCTTTTTGTATCTTTTCTGTATCATCATAACTCTTTTGTTCATGAAATCATATCGTAATCACACACATCTTCTGTGTTTTGTCTCTGTGCAAAGTGTCCTTGTTCGGCTTTCACACTTTGCTCCAAATTAATTGACGCTGCAGTGAAACAAACAAAACCCTCCACTCATAAACTATTACGATCTAAGTATTTTAATGACAACATATTTGCACCCACTACATGAGTCTTGTGTCTATGATTCCTCCCTCGTTATTTAACAAAAGACCTCATTATTCCTGTGCGCCGGGTTGGGGAATTAACCGGCAGGCCAATCAGCGTCTCCTTAACGAAGCATTATCCGGTCGGCTGAGCTGCTGGTCTGCTACTCGCTCATTAAACGCTCTAAGTCACTTATTTTTTTCTCCTTAGAAACAGACGTCAAATCTCCTCCTTCACATGATTTAAGGCGTAAACACATTCCCTCTCTGTCGCACTCTGGACCGCACATTTCACTTCTACAAACAAATTCATGTAGTCTGTCATTCAAACTGCACCCGATAATCCTCAAAATGTTCTTCTTTTCTCCATTTTTGCCTTTAATTCTTTAGTTTTTCTTCTCTGCCCTTTTCTTCTTTTTTGAATAATCACACTGCTTTCCTTTCTGCCATCACCTGTATGGTTTTCTTTCTACACCAGTGATCTCTACATTTCTTTTCACCACCTCTCTTTCTCTCTCTCTGGGATAAACACATGCCCTCTGGAATGTGTTGATCCTGGTTCACCTCCTGGTTGTTTGGTCACTTCGCTTGACTGCTCGCCTCCTTCTCCTCCTTCTCCTGCTTACTCAGGCTTCTCTCACTTCTTGACCATAAGGCCGAGTCCAGACTGACACTTTGTATCAAAAAACAAATGCCTCTGGTTCATTTCAATGAGATCACTGTGATCACTCTGGGTCATGAAAAATGGTTATCTAGCTGTCAGACCCAGACCCAAACAGACAGACCCAGACCTAAACAGACAAACCCAGACCTAAACAGACAGACCCAGATCCAGACCCAAAGAGACAGACCAAGACCCAAACAGACAGACCAAGACCCAAACAGACAGACCCAGACCCAAAGAGACAGACCAAGACCTAGAACCAAACAGACAGACGCAGACCCAAACAGACAGACGCAAACAGACAGACCAAGACCCAAACAGACAGACCAAGACCCAGACCCAAACAGACGGACCCAGACCCAAACAGACAGACCCAGACCCAAACAGACAGACCCAGACCTAGAACCAAACAGACAGACCCAAACAGACAGACCAAGACCCAGACCCAAACAGACGGACCCAGACCCAAACAGACAGACCCAGACCTAGAACCAAACAGACAGACCCAAACAGACAGACCAAGACCCAGACCCAAACAGACAGACCCAGACCCAAACAGACGGACCCAAACAGACAGACCCAGACCCAAACAGACAGACCCAAACAGACAGACCAAGACCCAAACAGACAGACCCAGACCCAAACAGACAGACCCAGACCCAAACAGACGGACCCAGACCCAAACAGACAGACCCAGACCCAAACAGATGGACCCAGACCCAAACAGACAGACCCAGACCCAGACAGACAGACCCAGACCCAAACAGACAGACCCAGACCCAAACAGACGGACCCAGACCCAAACAGACAGACCCAGACCCAAACAGACAGACCAGATATCACTCCCTGGGACTTTTCTGTGGGGTTATGTTAAAGATATTGTGTATGGAACATAGATACAGGACATCTCTGTATTAAATGAGACAAAAAACTTCAATATCTACTACTCATTTTGAAATAATTTCCACATATTTGTCTGTTCATTTGCTTTTGTAATACATTTTTAAGTTGCAAAAAGACCCCGTATTTCTTTTTTCTCCTTCTGTCTTACTAACATGCTTTATCTGTTGGACTCTGGCTGTGCTGAAAACACCAGGCGCTCTTCTGAAAACGCCCAGCTGGGAGTCCCTGAGAGCGCTTCAGAGGCGCAGCAGGTTTTTTTCCCCTCAGCTGAGACTCTTTGGTTGTGCCTGGTTGCTAAGATATGGAATATCCGAGGACATAAAAGTGTCAGCACGAGGTGAAGCACTTCCTCTGGATCTTCCCCCAGCTGAAGCATGTACTACAGAGAAAGAAGACAGACCCGTGGACTGTGTGGGGTCAAGTGGAGTACTGCCATCATTTACTAGAAGGGTTTCATTTGAAGAAGTACTTACATATGAGTAAGACACGATGGTATGTGTCTCGCTCCTCCTCTGCTGTGATTGAACAGTTGGGTAAGAAGTGACAGTGACGAGCAAAAGGTTTTAACCAAAGTTGAACGCCACGGCCTGCATGCATCTATTTATAGAGTTACTGGCCCTCATTTATCAAACGAGCGTACGACAGAAAGTGAGCGTAAAGTGGGCGTACGATCATTTCTACGCAAGGCTCAGCATTTATCAATTTGGACATGAGCAGAGGATCAGATCTCACGTCTGCTCTCAGCTCATGTACGCAAATTTGAGTCAGTGTGAAATCCACACGTCTGAGTCTCAGAATTGATCTTAGACTATTGTATTAATGCCCGGAGCTGAAAAAACTCTGTGGTGTTTTGTTTTTTAATGGTGACAAAGCAAAGCATGTTTAGGCTACATCATTCATCATGAAAAGATAATTTAGAATAAATACATCCTGCGACCGTGAAATTCTTTAAACCAGGGGTCTCAAACTCAAATTACCTGGGGGTCGCTGGAGGCAGTATCAAAATGACCAACAAAAAAAAAGACACAAAATTTTAAAAAAAGATACAAAATTACAAAAGAAAGACACAAAATTAAAAAAAAAAAAAAAAAAAAAGAACCCCCCCCCCCCACTAAAAAAGCGACTGGAGACAAATCCATCGACGAAGAGCCGCCATTAGCGGCAGTTAGCTACTAGTTCGCTCTGTAGCAGTACACTGACTTTAGGGGGGGGAAATCCTCTTTTTGGCCGCATTTCGCCCTTTGGTGTCGTAAACTCTCGAGGCGAGCCATCTGAATCAGGTATATATATAATATATATATTATATATATTAGGGCGTGGTATTTAAATGACGCTTGTTTCGAGCCGCCACATTTATCAACAGTCGATCATTCTTACGCTGTGATTGGAGAGATACGATCGTTTGATAAATCACACGTGAACCCTGTCATAAGACGAAATATACGCTCAGATCCGCGCTCGTTTCTACGCTCATTTGATAAATGAGGGCCAATGTGTTTACCAAAGCCTGTCACCTGCAGGAACCAGCCCGGCCCATTGGGAAACCTCCTGCATTATGGGCATTTTACGATAGGGGCATAGGAGGCCAGTCATCAGGGATCAGACTAATTCCTGCATGTTGTCTTCACCCTGAGGGACGCCTAAGAAGATCAGACGTGTCTTTGGAGCTTGTTGTGGCAATTTTGACAACTGCACTAAGTTTATGGGTGAGCTGGCCAAACACAAAGCACTCAATACTCTGTTCAGCAAGTTTTATTAGCACATTCGTATTCCTTACACCGCACAATCCCAAATGGCTCTTTTACAGTACAACAAAGTCCCATACACCGCTCGACTTATATCTGTTGTATTTCCCAACATTGATTCTTCAACAAGTCTCAATCTTCCTGCCCTATACATCACATCAGGACAGAACCCACTAGTCTACATGTTCCCCTCTCTCATGGTGTTATCAGAGTTAAGTTCACAGAGTGAGTTCCCACAATGCCTTGCGTCTTGAATATCAAGTAGGTTGCCACCTACTTCATATCCCACCATGCAGGAAAAACAAAATTTCCTTAACAAGGTAAAAGGAGAAATTATGCCATAAGGAGGACAATGGTGCATTTTAGTCACATCCAGAGAAAAACAACCACATGTGAATATATTTATAAGTGGTTTGAACACCAGTCCAGCTTGCTGAGAGCGTTTTCAGGACTTGTGACAGGATTTGTTTACAGTCTTCCCTCTGCAAAAACACCACAAAGTAAACTTCTCCAGTCTCCTCTGACAGGTAGTATTATATTATAGCGTTGGGACTCGGATGTTTTAGTTCCAAGTCAAACTGTTGTTTTTAAAAAAAACCTTGTCTCATGTCAGTTTAATGCGCTGATGACCCAGAGCAAACAACAGATGGGAATCAGGGAGTGCTAGATGCTGAGGCAGGGAGTAAACAGCTGACATGTTCACTATGTGGAGAGGAGTGGATGAAGCTCACCGCCTGAATGTGATTATGTGATGAGTCAGAGGTGAAAGATGAGAGATAATACTCCTTAAAATGTCATCAACAGGGCTGTTTCCACTACCAGGCAATACCCGGAATGACGAGGGTCTCACTCACCGAATCGCCCCTAATTTGAATACGAGCCGTCCTGAGCGGTCTTTTGTTGGGACTTTTTTCGTCCCTGTTGAAGAGCAGGGCCGATTTTCTCCCCTGAAAAAAGCCTGGTTGCTGATTGGATAGAACGCTAAGCAGGATGTGATGTAGTACTCGACGCCACAGCAACACGCGCCATTTATAAAAGCCGGCGAAGCAGTGTTGCCAACTTAGCAACTTTGTTGCTAAATTTAGCGACTTTTCAGACCCCCTTAGCGACTATTTTTCAAGAAAGCGACTGGAGACAAACCCATCGACTCCTTCTTACTCTTCTTAAAGAGCCAGAGGCCGGCTCGTTAATCCTTAGAAGTCTAGGCATTCACATTACTTAACCCTTTGGATTTTGAGGCTATTTTGTCGGGTTTGGACTCCTTTTCATTCTGCCTATATAAACCACTTACCACGCCATGTTGGTATCATTGTTTACAAGACAACCTCACCTATATGACCTGATTACTTTTTTAATTTTGACTTACTGGATCAACATTTTGAACACAAAAAAACACACATAGGACATGAAAAACAAACCAAAAACACACACAAAAGCACACACAAAATGACAAGAAGCACAAACACACTCAAAACACACCAAAAACATAATAAAAATAAAAAAACACACACATAAAAACACAAAGAAATGACAAAAAACACAGATAAAAACGATAGAAATTATAAAAAGAAATTATAAAAAAAACAGGGGGAGCTCCCCTAAAAGGCGTCCGATCAGAAACAGTGCAATGCCGCAACACGTCCTACGTTAATAATGATATTTTGAAAAATCAAAAAATCAGTTTGGGACCCGACTAATAACAGGGGCAGGCTATTATTTGAAGGAGGCTTTTATTAAAAAAAGAAAATCAGAGCAGCTCTGACCGGCACTTTTTAGAGTGTTTTACACAGCGCATTGTAGCCAGTTACCAGGATGTCAGCCATATTGGAAGTACTGGGATGTAAACAAACAATGAACAGCACGCTGCGGCGGAGCTCCCCTAAAAGGTGTCCGATCGGAAACAGTGCAATGCTGCAACATTAAAATAAAAAATAAAATGAAATAATCATAAATAATGATATTTTGAAAAATGAATTCAAAAATCTTCAAAATCAAGGATGCACACCTTCGTGCCATGCGCAAGCCACATACGAAATCTGAGGTCAGTCTGACTAACGTTTCTTGTTTTATAGATAGATGAAGCAAATCAACAGAGTTGGAATATAATGTGCACACACTTACATACAGTGAGAGCACAGCAGCTCTCTTCCTGTTGTTGCAGTATTGAACCAGAAGAAGACGTCATCTCCGGCCTGGTATTGATGGACGGATAGTTAACTGGTAATGTTGTCTAATGTTTTTCCCTGTCGGTCTTCCTGGAAGCTTCTCTCACTCTTATACAGAAGCATATATCACTCATACCATTCGGTGGATGCTCACATCCAAATGTGGAATGTGTGAATTCAGTTATTTTGGTAAGAGACCACGTGGGAAGTGAACCCTCAACCCTGGAGACGTTAGTGACCGGCTCATGGATCAGTAGCAGCAGATTCTGGCTTGTCTTGTTCTTACTTTTGTCTAAAGTTGCATTACCAAGTGTTCAATGTGTCTAAATTGCAATAGATTAACATTTAAACCAATATATTAAGATACCAGCTCATGTTTTATAAACACAACCAAGGCTGACCAAAGTGCTTTACATAAATGAATAACAACAAAAAAAATCCAAAAGATATATAAATCCATCCATTCTTGTTCGTTTATCCAGGGCCGGGTCGCGGGGGCAGCAGGATAAGCAGGGCATTCCAGGCGCCCCTCTCCTCTCTTTGTTATTAAATGAAAAACAAAAAAATCAAAGATAAAATAAAAAAAAAACCAATTACATCAAGTAATATATGAATATGCAGCAGTTAACGCTGGAGCCAAACCATTTAAAATTTTAAAAACAAACATCAGGATGTTAAAATCAATTCTGAAAGGGACAGGAAGCCAGTGCAGAGAGGCCAGAACTGGGGAGATGTGTTCCCGTTTCTTTGTGCCTGTTAAAAGACGAGCTGCAGCAATTTGCACAAGTTGTAGAACGCAATGAGCACTGCACTGCAAAAAGTCAGCTCTTAGAAACAAGGAAAAAAAGTACAAAAATTAGGTGTATTTTGCTTAAAAATAGCAAAATTATCTGCCAATGGAACAAGAAAATTTGGCTTGTCAAGACTTTCCAAAACAAGTAAAAACATGGGTAACGCTTTATATTAAGGTCCTTGTAATAACCATTAATTAACAAGTAATAAGGCCCTTGTAAGTCCTTACAAGATGCTTATTAACATGATTGTGTGTTTATAAGCTTATATAAGTGTTAATAATGGCATTACAAACACCCATGACCCACCCATTATGTCTTTGCCATGCCTTTATTAATCTTATTTTGTTTGCTTATTGATATTAAAATATACTTTATTGCTCATCTATTATAAGTTAACTATAAGTTAACTATGCTTTTTGCAACTACCGGATCTAAAGCGAGAACAATGCCTTATTACTTGTTAATTAATGGTTATTAAGGACCTTATTATAAAGCGTTACCAAAATATCTAATCTTAATAAACCCACAAATACCTTAGAATTAGTGTATTCTAACTAATAACAAGTGAATTTCTTGATTCTTGATTCTAATGAAATACATGTGACCTATTTTCTCAATATGTTGAAAATTATTCTTGAATTAATAATCAGTAAATGGTAGAGCCATCATCTTGACATAATGATATATAGACATTATATTTCTAGAAACCAGCAAAGTCTGACTAAAAACTAGTGAACCTTTCTTGATACAGCTACAAATTTTTTATCTCTATGTAGAATATTTTTCTTAAAATTCTTGAAATAAGGCAAAAGCCGTGGAATCTTTATATCAAAATCAAGACTGCTGACTAAGAAGAACTATCTTATCAGAGAGAAAATAAGAATATAGATTTCAGTTTTTGCAGTGTGGTCTAAACCAGCTATTCTCAACCTTGGGGTCGGGACCCCAATTGGGGTCGTGAGATGATTTCTGGGGGTCACCAAATCATTTTGGAAGTCAGCTCTGTCTCCACTGTGTTAAAGTGTTCATGTGTTAATGTGTTTTTAGTCTTTTTTTTTCTTAATGTCTTTTGTTGGTCATTTTGTGTCTTTTTGGTAATTTTGTTTCTTTTTTTTGGGTCATTTTGTGTCTTTTTTTGATCATTGTGTGGTCAATTTGTGTCTTTTTTGGTCATTTTGTGTCTTTTTTGATCATTTTGTGTCTTTTTTGGTCATTTTGTTTCCTTTTTTTGGTAATCTTGTGTCTTTTTTTAGTCATTTTGTGTCTTTTTGGTAATTTTGTTTCTTTTTTGGGGAATTTTGTGTCTTTTTCTGGTCATATTGTGTCTTTTTTTTAACATTTTGTGTCTTCTGGTCATTTTGTGTCTCTTTTGGTCATTTTGTTTCCTTTTTTTGGTCATTTTGTTTCTTTTTTGGGTGATCTGAACTGTGCGTGTGAGATTCTGTTCAGTGAGCGGGGGTCACGGACAACATGCATGTTAAATTGGGGGTCGCGACTCAAAAAGGTTGAGAAACATTGGTCTAAACCTTCGTACAACGAGTTGCAAAAATCTAGTCTTGAGGAAATAAAAGCATAATTAACGTTCTCCAGGTCACTAGGAGAGAGGTTTTACCCTGTCCAGAAGTAGCAGCTGTAAAAAGGCACTTTTTTTGACCACATAGCCAAATTGCCTTTCAAATTTGAGATCACTGTCGAAAAATACAGCAAGGCCCAAGACGCCCAAACACAAAGACTTTTATCACTTTCTTGTCGGTAGATTATTTCCTAATAGAACATTTTTTTGTTATTATGGTCCTGCGGGTTATCAGGAAGGAAGAAGCAGGTCAGATTACAATCTATTGTCTACTGCAGGAATGTTTTGATGGAGCGATGTGATTGCCGTTTTATTTGTATTTCCTGTTAACCCTATGGAGTCTTGGGTCATGTCATGTTTTTATATATATATACTGTAATAAATGATTCTGTAGTCATTTCATTTTACTTAATATATTTGATCAAATGTATTAAATATAAATGCGTCCTTGATTTTGAGGCAGTTGTTTAAGCAACTTCAATATAAAAGTGTTTGAGATAGAATCTACTTATTTTGATCACATTCAATATAATCTTTATGTGTATGTAATTCTAAATAATTAATAATATTGCGTGCAATCTGTTGCCTCAATTCTATTGAGTAGCTATTGTTTATCTTTTTTTTACAGTGTATATATATATATATATGGTAACACTTTACAATAACCCTCATTTATAAATGTAAAAAGATAGTTTATTAATATTTGATCATCATTTATAAACCGTATGTAGGCCATTTAGAATGGTAAATACATAATTTATTAATGTTTAACAAACTACATCATTTATAAATGACAAATAGATGGTGTATTAATGTAAGTTTATAGTTACTTTACCATAAACAAACAATTGAATTATAATTAATAGTTTTAGTTGCACTCATAACATTTTTAACACCAAATTAAGAATGTTAATGATTTTGAAATGATTCATATACCTTTAAATGTCTTAAACCAATACCTAAAGATTAAATATGTATAGCACTTTGTAAATGGTTAATAATTGGTCTATAAACCATCTATAAACATCACTTAGTTGGTTATTGTAAAGTGTTCCCATATATATATATATATATTACATTAATATACCATCTATTTGTCATTTATAAATGATGATCAAAACATTCATAAATTTTGTATTTACCATTCTAAATGGCCTACATGCAGTTTATAAATGATGATCAAATATTAATAAACTATCTTTTTACATTTATAAATGAGGGTTATTGGAAAGTGTTACCATATGTATATATATATGTATATATATATATATATATATATATATATACAGCACAAATTATGGCACGTGGTTGTGAGCTGAATTTTGCTTCACAACAATAACATCACGTGACACGGCGGAGCCTCTTGTGAGAGTGACGTCTCCATCAGATCACATGTGATTTTCCAGAGAGGAGAGTAAGGGCAAGCTGAAGGATGCGAGCTAACAGATGGTTGGCATGGCAACAAGGCATCTTCAGAGTCCAGGGAGACCCCGCATCCTCCTCCTGACGGAGAAGACCCCTGGGCTGACAGATGGTACAGTGTCGATGCGTGTTTGTAAAAGGAGATCATCCTGAAATGTGTCATGAACCATTTGAAAATTCATTAAAAAAATGTGTTTTTAGAAGGACACAGTGGAAGCTTGTCTGACTCCCAGTGGGCGCCATGTTGTTTCATAACTGTGAATCCGTTACAACAAGCGCCCTGCTGGCCCTGTGAAGCCCTGCAGACTGACAGCAACAGCTGGTCTCTACAGTGTCACAAGGGTTATAAGGGGTTATAAGGTCAGACTTAAAAAAAAAAGGAGCAAGGTCACTCAGTGATTTAAAAACAAGCAATAAAATGTAAAAATAAATTCAGAACACAGTGCAGTGATGCAAGGAAAGAGGAAAACCTGCTCATATTTTTGAGCAAAAATGTTGTTCCTGTAGGAACTCTAGCTGCAGTATTTTATAAAAGTTGGAGGCAAGTTCGTGATATTGCTAAAATGTTTAGAAGTTCAGATCCAAAGTCAAAGTTTAAACAAGATTTCAGGCCTCATGGCTGCTCTGCAAACCATGAAACGTACTGTGTCTTTGGTTCCAAACACCAGTATCCATTGCGGATTTAAGTACCACTCGATGTAGCTGTTCGTCATAGCAACTAAAAAAATAAACGCCTCTTTCACATTCCCTGTTCGTCAGCTACCAAAGAGAGGCTCCATGGCACCAGAAGGGCAGGAGGGCACTCATTAAGGCACATTATCTAATCTTTTTGTACTACAGGGCACATCATCATAATTTAGAGGGCACCCATTAATTTTTATGCACACTGCAAAAAAGAAAAGTTGGGTGAACTCAAAATTTCAAGGCAACAAACTTCGATAAAATTTTAAGTTGGACAATTGAACTAAATATTTTAAGTTTTGTTTTTGAGTTTGCTCAACTCTGAATTCAGATTTTTTGAATTTATAATTTTACATTGTAATAACTTTTAATCCTTACTTCTGCAATGTGCTGAATTGTGCCGCTATGAAATGTCAGCTAATGTTGCGACCACAATTTTGAGTTAGCATTGATACGCTAATGGCTACTCTTGTAGCGGTAACAAGCAGCGCCGCTGGCATCAGTTGGCCGCTAGCATCAATTAGCCGCTAGCATCAGTTAGCCGCTAGCTTCAGTTAGCCGCTAGCTTCAGGTAGCTGCTAGCATCAGTTAGCCGCTAGCTTCACTTAGCCACTAGCTTCAGTTAGCTGCTAGCATCAGTTAGCCGCTAGCATCAGTTAGCTGCTAGCTTCAGGTAGCTGCTAGCATCAGTTAGCCGCTAGCTTCAGTTAGCCGCTAGCATCAGTTAGCCGCTAGCTTCAGTTAGCCGCTAGCATCAGTTAGCCGCTAGCTTTCGCTAATGAACGAATTTCACTGCTTTCCCGCATTTTCACAACAAAGAAATAAGAGTTATCAGAACTATTGTCCCTTGTTGTGAACCCCAACTTAAAGATATAAGTAACAACAACTCACCAACTTGTTTTTGAGCAGACAACTGGCTTCCTTTGTTGTGCTAACTTACATTATTGCCCTAAATGTCAATAATTTATATTTCCAAGTTTTACCAACTTAAATCACTGTTTTAGGCCAAAAAATTGCACACAGGTGGAGAGGTAAGTGGCAGCATGTCAGGCTGGAAAAATATGTTGCTGTTCAGTGATATCGAGCAGATGCATCTGACTAGCATTTTCAAGTTGTAATTGAAGTTTGCAGAAAATATTTTCACTTATGAGACAAGCAAGCCTGGGATTGGAAAGTTTCATGTTTAACCCTCTGGAGTCCATCTATTAATTGAAAATACACATGTTTATTTAGAGTAATAACTTTATTTATATTTGATATGTAGACAAGCTGGGAAAGCCAGTTAAAGTTCAATCATAGGAGCTTTCACAGTGTGCCATTTATGTTTCTAGAACATTTTTAAAATGAGAATTTTCTTTCTACAATGAAAACTATTACTATTTTTTTCATTTATATGCAAATAGACTGTTTTGTAGTTTTATTATTTATTATTTTTTCTGCTGTGACTCCTGTACTGACCAGTGGGCCGGTGGTTTGATTGCAGGGGTGTATGAATGTGTCAAAGTGTGTAAAGTGCCTTGAATGGTCGCTATGAGTGCTATGCAGGGGCAGTCCATTTACAATGCAGCCTGACCTCCTAACTCCCAGCTAATCCAAAAAAAAAAAAAAAGAGCGTGGGTTGAGCTGAGATGTGCTGAATGCAGCAGCGAGCCGCCTGTGAGGGCATGTCCTGAATAATATAACTTTAAGTCTTAATAAGGGTTTAATGGGTGACTCATTTAAAAGTGAATCTCTGTCAACATGTTTATTTGGGCATTTTAACATTGGAGTTAATGAGGATTGTCTCTCCCTTGGAGCCTGTTAGGACCTGCCTCAAGTGGCCATAACAAAGGGAGATAAAATGTTTACAAAATATAGGTCATTTTGTGTCTTTTTTGGTCATTTTGTGTCTTTTTTTAGTCATTTTGTCTTTTGGTGTCTCTTTTTTGGTTATCTTGTGTCTTTTTTTTGTCATTTTGTGTCTTTTTTGGTCATTTTGTGTCTTTTTCTAGTCATTTTGTGTATTTTTTGGTCATTTTGTGTCTTTTTCTAGTCATTTTGTGTCTTTTGGTGTCTTCTTTGGTCATTTAGTGTCTTTTTGCAGTCATTTTGTGTCTTTTTTTTGTCATTTTGTGTCTTCTGTGTTTTTTTCTGTCATTCTGTCTTCTCATTTTGTGTCTTTTTTGGTTATTTTGTGTCTTTATTTAGTCATTTTGTGTCTTTTTTTTGTCATTTTGTGTCTTTTTTGGTTATTTTGTGTCTTTTTTAGTCATTTTGTGTCTTTTTTTCTTTTTTTCATTCTTAATATGGGTTTAATGGGTGACTCATATAAAAGTGAATCTCTGTCAACATGTTTATTTCTACTGTAAAGTTGGGCATTTTAACATTGGAGTCAATGAGGATTGTCTCCCCCTTGGAGCCTGTCAGGACCTGCCTCAAGTGGCCATAACAAAGGGAGATCAAATGTTTACAAAAATATAGGTCATTTTGTGTTTTTTTTTGGTAATTTTGTGTTTTGGTGTCTTTTTTCAGTCATTTTGTGTCTTTTTTTGTACTTTTGTGTCTTCTGTGTTTTTTTTTTTTGTCCTTCTGTCTTGTCATTTTGACTTTTTTGATTTTTTTGGTTATTTTGTGTCTTTTTTTGTGTTTTTTCATAATCTTACATTGTAATAACTTTTAATCCTTACTTCTGCTAACTTCTGCAATGTGCTGAATTGGCACGATTTTAACGTCTCGATGAAATGTTAGCTAATGTTGTGACCACAATTTTGAGTTAGCATTGATACGCTAATGGCTACTCTTGTAGCTGTAACAAGCGGCACCGCTAGCATCAGTTAGCCGCTAGCATCAGTTAGCCGCGAGCATCAGTTAGCCGCTAGCATCAGTTAGCCGCTAGCATCAGTTAGCCGCTAGCTTTCGCTAATGACCGAATTTCCCAACAAAGAAATAAGAGTTATCAGAACTATTGTCCCTTGTTGTGAACCCCAACTTAAAGATATAAGTAACAACAACTCACCAACTTGTTTTTGAGCAGACAACTGGCTTCCTTTGTTGTGCTAACTTACATTATTGCCCTAAATGTCAATAATTTATATTTCCAAGTTTTACCAACTTAAATCACTGTTTTAGGCCAAAAAATACAAGTTGTCTTTTTTGCAGTGTAGTTAGTTGAGTTTCTTTAGAGCCTTCAGTGAGTCAGTGTGGAGTCCCCATGCTGCAGCTAACAGGACCAGTATATATCTTACTGTAAGTGTAACTGTAAGCTCTTAAGTCATCCAGACAGCTCAGCTCTCTGTCCCACTGTCCCATTAATAGTGTCTGAGTCACAGCCTGCAGCATCGCCTGCAGCTCCACAACCGAGGAGTGGGCACAGAGTGGCAGCTGCACTCATGAGCTGCAGAGTTTGTTTGTTTGTGTGTTTGTGTGTCTGCAGTTTTACAGTAAGGACAGTAGGGCTCATGAATTGTTTAATATTTCAGTCATATTTTAAGAATGATGTTTGGTGTTAACATAAATGATTAACTCTTTGGAGACTTGGGCTATTTTGTCAATTTTTGAATCCTTTTCATGTCTTTTTTTGTGTCTTTTTTGTTTCATTTTGTGTCTTTTTTTCATCATTTTGTGTCTTCTGTGGGGTTTTTTTTGGTCATTTTGTATCTTTTTTTGTCTTTTTTTTTTTTTTTGGGTAATTAATTAAATTTTTTTTTGTCATTTTGTGTCTTTTTTAGTCATTTTGTATCTTTTTGTGTCTTCTTTGGTCATTTTGTGTCTTTTTTTGGTCATTTTGTGTCTTTTTTTGTCATTTTGTGTCTTTTTGTGTCTTCTTTAGTCATTTTGTTTCTTTTTGTGTCTTCTTTGGTCATTTTGTCTCTTTTTTAGTCATTTTGTGTCTTTTTGTCTCTTCTTCGGTCTTTTTTTAGTCATTTTGTCACTTTTTTTGGGTCATTTTGTGTCTTTTTTGTCATTTTGTCTTTTTTTTGGTAATTAATTAAATTATTTTTTGGTAATTTTGTGTCTTTTTTGACATTTTGTGTCTTTTTTTTGGTCATTTTGTGTCTTTTTTTGGGTCATTTTGTGTCTTTTTTAGTCCAACATAAAATGTGATTTTGAATCTTTTTATTACTTTCAAAACACTATCATGCTCAATAAAGAATTTGAAGTGTTGCAAATGAGAACAAAGGTGTCAAATCTACCATATAAGAGGGTTCCATCCAGTTCTATCATTTGATACTAAATCTATTTGAGCTTGTCTCCAGTTTTACTTGGTATATCATCATCAAACTGAAACTGGCCTCATGGAGTTTACAGCCAGAACTTTAGAGGTAAATTTACAGTAGGGCTCCACGCTGCTTTGTTTTCTAGTCTGATGGAGGCAACAAGTCTGGATTATTTGGAGCTTTTGGACACTCCACAGGGTAAACCCTTTCCTCCATCTTTCCACTCATCACCCTCGGTGTCCTCACTATTTTATACTCTACTCTACTGTTCTTCTCTCTTTCCTCTGTCCCTTTCTCCTTCACTTCTTCAAAATCTCCTGGAACAATGAGTGATAAAAAAATATAGCTTCAGCTGATTTTCTGGAAACCAAAACATATGAAGGGGTGGATATTACAAAATAAGAGAGCAAAACATGCAGGTTGTCATGTTTTAGATCAAGTTCAAACGTGTGTGTGTGTGTGTGTGTGTTCGTGTGTGTGTGTGTGAGAGAGAGAGAGATGTCAAGCTCTGATTTAAAGCTACACTGAAAAAAAGGTGTTTAGTCTAAAAACCAGATAAAAACAGTAAATCTGAGGGAAATGATCTTGCTGCATGGACAGATAATTTACCTTGACAAGATTTCTTAAATTAAGATTATTAAATCTAGAAATAAGCATGTTGAACACTTAAAATAAGGAATTAACTCTTAAAACCAGATAAATTAAAGCTGCCAGCAGCGATGAACTGGCCCGAGCAGAGTGACCTGATGATTATTTGTTTCTTACCAAGATACATTTTTTTTTGTCTTTTTGGTGTTTTTTTGTCTTTTGATGTCTTTTTGTGTCTTTTTTAGTGTCTTTTTTTGGCTTTTTGTATCCTTTTTATGTCTTCATTGTGTCATTTTTGGCTTTTGTGTCTCTTTTTTGGTCTTTTTTGTGTCTTTCTATGTCTTTTTTGTGTGTCTTTTTTGTCTTTTTACTTCTTCTTTTGGTCACAAATGACAAAAAAAAAAGACAAAAAGTGTACAAAAGAGATAAATTAAAGCTGTCAGCAGCGATGAACCCGAGCAGAGTGACTTGACAATTATTTGTTTCTCAACAAGATAAAAAAAAACTTCAGATTTACAAGTGTTAGATAATTTATCTTGTTTTAAGAGTTAATTTCTAATTTTAAGCGTTCAACATACTTTTTTCTAGATTTAATAATCTTAATTTAAGAAATTTCTTGGTTTTATTCTGGTTTTATGTGGTTTTATTCTGGTTCTTGTTTTAAGATTTAATTCCTTATTTTAAGAGTTAATTTCTTATTTTAAGCATTCAACATGCTTATTTCTATATTCTATATTTAATAATCTTAATTTAAGAAATCTTGTCAAGGTAAATTATCTGTCCATGCAGCAAGATCATTTCCCTCAGATTTACTGTTTTTATCTCGTTTTTAGACTAAACACCTTTTTTGCAGCGTAGCTGTGATAAAATAGCACAAGAAAGCAAAATGTGCCCCACTTCCACCTGTTTTTTTCACTGTTTGTGATCCACGAGGGTCTGCTGTTGTTTCGGCTGATTCTGCTCATTGTCAGTTATTTCTGTTTCTAAGTCTTTGTGAACACCTGAGACCATAAACACACACACAAGGCTCAGTAACGTGCAACGTGGCCTTAAATGACACATTTGCTTGGCGAGGACCAAATGAACAGAAATACAGGAGTGAACACAGAACATACCAACACAAATCTTCTGCAATACATGAACATTTAAACAGGTTAACCCTGTGGAGTGTCCAAAAGCTCCAAATAATCCAGACTTGTTGCCTCCATCAGACTAGAAAACAAAGCAGCGTGGAGCCCTACTGTAAATTGACCTCTAAAGTTCTGGCTGTAAACTCCATGAGGCCAGTTTCAGTTTGATGATGATATACCAAGTAAAACTGGAGACAAGCTCAAATAAATTTAGTATCAAATGATAGAACTGGATGGAACCCTCTTATATGGTAGATTTGACACCTTTGGTCACATTTGCAACATTTAAAATTCTTTACTGAGCATGATAGTGTTTTGGAAGTTAAAAGAAGATTCAAAATCACATTTTATGTTGGATTAAAGGACTAAAAAAGACACAAACTGACCAAAACAAGACAAAAAATAACTAAAAAAGACACAAAAGACACAAAATGACTAAAAAAAAGACAAAAGACACAAAAATGACTAATAAAAGACACAAAATGACTAAAAAAAATGCACAACAACAGACAGAAAAAAACACAAAATGACCCAAAAAAGACACAAAATGACCAAAAAGACACAAAAAAGACACAAAATGACCAAAAAAAAGACACAACAACAGACAGAAAAAGACACAAAATGACCAAAACAAGGATTCAATATGCACAAAACAGCCCAAGACTGCCTCGAGTTAATGAGGAGGGAAGACACGAGGAGAGCCATGTGAGGAGGTGGGAGACAGGAAGGAGGAGAAAGGAGGAGAAACACTTGACGGTGTTTTCACGACAGGTCGGCTACGGTTTGATAAACGTGTTGAAAGAAGGGTGTGAATGTTATTAGAATAAAACCACCGAACCAGGAAGTTAGGTTCTGTGGAAGAGTCATGATGAAACAAGAATTCACCGCTCAACAGAAGTTATTGTTTTCACATTGTGAAACAGGAATGATTTATGATTTATTCCCATGAAATAGGTGTGTAGCGTTTAAAGTGAACAAGTCCTGTGTTCTGATAATCATCTTTATGTGTCAAGCTTTCAACAACTCATAAAGTATAGACCCCAATGGCTGTCTGACTTCAACGTGAATTTAGCTGCTATTATCCTGAGTCATAGATCGACATAAGACACTGTGTTAAATGTGTTAGTGTGCATAAAAACATACATTTTCTGGTCAATCAAGCTGTAACCCTCTGGAGTCTCCAAAAGCGCCGAAGCATGGGTTCTTCATCACATTCAGACATAAAAACAAAGCAGACCAAAAAAAAGACACAAAATGGCCAAAAAATACACAAAATGAGAAGACAGAATAACCAAAAAAAACCCCCACAGAGGACACAAAATGACAAAAAAAGACACAAAAGGACAAAGAAAGACACAAAATAACTAAAAAAGACACAAAAAAGACACAAAATAACTAAAAAAGACACAACAACAGACACAAAAATACCAAAAAGACACAAAAAAAGGCACAAATGACATAAAAACATACATTTTCTGGTCAATCAAGCCTTAACCCTCTGGAGTCTCCAAAAGCGCCAAAGCATGGCTTCTTCATCACATTCAGACATAAAAGCAAAGCAGACCAAAAAAAGACACAAAATGACCAAAAAAAAGTCACAAAATGACCAAAAAAAAGTCACAAAATGACCAAAAAAAGACACAAAATAACTAAAGAAGACACTAAATGAAAAGACAGAATAACCAAAAAAAAACCCCACAGAAGACACAAAATGCCAAATAAAGACACAACAGACAAAACTAGAAAATTTCCTCTGGGGAAATTCTGAAAGGGCCACGGGGGCTACTGCCGGTGTGTTTACACTATGATGAGATTCTTCAGAGATTTATAACTATGCCTTTTAACCTCAAAGTGTGTGTGTGTGTGTGTGTGTGTGTGTGTGTGTGTGTGTGAAACGTGCGTTTATAATATGGGAGCCAATGAGGCTGTTGGTGGTGTTGGTGGATCATCTGTGCGTCCTACGCCCAAACCATAACTCTGACAGCTTTACCAGAGGATTGTGAGTGAGAAGACTAATTTTCCTACGTTTCTATGTATAAATTATTTCTGTAGAGTGGAATTTGCGGCCTGGAGCGCAGTTTTAAAATTTATTTTTTGACAATTTTTTTCTCTCCCTCTACACTCTGCTGATGATGTCACACACTGTGACACGAACATTCCGTGCAATACACACCCATTATAATCTCAGAATTTCTCCAAAAATGATCATGGTCATTGAACAGGGATTGATAAAAAACTATATGACCTATCGAAACGTGGATTAATACACCGAAACACAAGACTTGTGTCTACTGTTTAAAGTTTAAATAGAGTCTCTAGGTGAAATTATGCCGGAGAAGTAGACGTTTAAAAATCTCCAATTATTGTTATTTTTCGCTCATTTTTTGTCGGCCGTCCCATTCATTTCAATGCAAAATTTTGGGCAGTTTCAAATTCGTATTCTGTAGAGAAAAGTAATAGCACACCGATCCCAATCAAACGGCAGGTTTTGATGTATAATTTGTCCTGCAACTCTTCAAGTTGTAGGACTAGTAGCGGGACGAAATTGCGTCCGGAAGAGGAAGAAGAAGAAATCCACAGTATAACAGTAGTGCTGCTCGGTGTGATTGCCCCGAGGCCCTAACTAATGGGAAAATAAGGGGTGGTGCATGTATGCATGTTCATGTATCTCTGTGTGTGTGTGTGTGTGTGTGTGTGTATGCATGTGAGTGCATGAAAAAATATAACATTTTCATGTAAAATTAATGAAGCAATTCATTAAACCTGATATTTACTTTTAAATTTACAGTAGAAAAAACCCCCTCACTGTATTTTTTACTGTGAAGTTCTGGCAACCACAGCTGCCGGTATTTTACCGTAAATTTAACAGATTTTTTTTTTTTTACAGTGAATTATTCACTTTGATATCTGTTTTTTGCAAAGATTATTGCTCATTTTGACCTTGTAAATCTCTCAGAGACATGCTGGTGGCAGGTGTTGAGCGCCACCGGAGGCAGAACGCAAATTAATCAGAAATAGGGCATAAAATTTAAAATTGTATATCACTGTTGTAGACACTTTTGATGGCCGTAAATCAAAGAATAGCACAAAACTTCAACTTTTACTGTCATAAACTGTAGGAAACACACAGTTCTGCTGTAAAAATATAACATTTTCTTAATACTTTATTGCAAGGCTTCTTACTTTCACAAACATAATCAGTCATTTCGTTTTCTTTACAATATTGTACCTTGCATATTTAATAATATCTGTAAGGCAAACTGGTATTTCCCAAATGAGGATCTCAAAGAAAAGAAATAAACAACAAAAAATAAATAAATGAAATAAAATAAAATAAAATAAAACAAAATAAAATACATTAAAATAAAATAGGATAAAATAAAATAATTAAATTAAATTAAATTAAATTAAATTAAAATAAAATAGGATAAAATGAATAAAATGAATAAAATTAAATAAAATTAAATTAAAATAAAATAAAATAAAATAAAATAAAAATAAGATACTAAAATAAACTAATGGGAAAAAAAGGGGTGGTGCATGTATGCGTGTTCATGTATCTGTGTGTGTGTATGCATGTGAGTGCATGAAACAATATAACATTGTCATGTAAAATTTAATTTTTGCTGATATTTACAGTAGAAAAAACCCCCTCACTGTATTTTTTACGGTGAAGTTCTGGCAACCACAGCTGCCGGTATTTTACCGTAAATTAAACAGATTTTTTTTTTTTTTTTTTACAGTGCATTATTCACTTTGATTTCTGTTTTTCGCAAAGATTATTGCTCATTTTGACCTTGTAAATCTCTCAGAGACATGCTGGTGGCAGGTGCTGAGCGCCACCGGAGGCAGAACCAACAGGTTCTACCCTCCACCCCACCTGTCACGTCCCACTACGAGGCGCTGGGGGCTGGATGCCTGTCATGCTCTCTGCATGATGGCGAAGACAAATCTATAGCAGAATGCCGTAGGTTCATTCTCAGCACTATTATTATTATTTTCCATCCACACATTCCTCTGAGCCGCGCCATGAAATGTCCTGGAGACATAGAGACATTCACGTGTGCTGAGAAATTATCTGATGTTGACATGTGATTCTTTTTTCCTATTGAAACTATATTTTAATATCAGTTATATTGTGTCTCTCTTGATTTCCTGGTATTGTTGCAACATTGCATTATATCAAGCGGTAGGTGTGAAAAAACGCTGTAAAATAAGAATACTTTCAAAAATAGAAATGTTAACAGTTCATTTTTAAAAAATGCAAAGTGAATACAGTAAAAAACTGTCACATTACATCGGAAATAGGGCATACAATTTAAAATTGTATATCACCGTCTGATTTGAGACCCATGATATAGACTATCCTGGTGATAAATTCATTATTTAACCTTTGGGGTCTATGATCGTGTTGTCCTGATCAGATCACGTGAAGTTTAACAAAAAAACATTCAACATTGACATTCCCAGGTCATGTAAAACCAAAAATATGATAATAAGAAAATAGTGATAATATGTAATTTTGTTTGTTTTTGAAGAGTTGCAGCTAACAAGGGAAAACATGCCTGTAAATATACATGTTTTTATGCGACTTTTTTGTATATAGTTTTATTATATTTAAATTTTAACTTTTTTATATGTTCATATATGCACCCTATGTTTACATTTTCAAGTTCCAAAACAGTTCATTGAGCATATTTGTGGGTTTTATTGTAGTAAATAATATAATTTTTCAACTCGGATTTCATGATTTTTGCGTATGTTTGGGCTCAATATGTTGATAAAGTAGGTTAATTCTAAAAAATGGATACAAAATATGGTTATTGTAAACATTTTTATGTGGTACATGAAGGGCAAAATCAAAAGTATTCAAAAAAACGGCCAAAATAGGCTCAGACCTCAGAGGGTTAATATCCCAGGACATGATTATGTCCGCTGATTACCGGCCAATAATTTATTAGGTTAGATGATTATGTGAAAAAGTTTTTCACTTTAATAGTATCCATAATAAATCTGGATGGGGGAAATAACAGATCATGAAAGGATTAAAAAAGCTTCTAGAATGATTTTTCTTTTCATTATTGTAATGTAGAAAGATGTTTGTGGTCTTTTTGGTGTTCATACCAACAATAAAACAGATTTTTAACTACATGGCGAATCAGAAGATAGATAAAATATAAACTTGTGGCACTCACAAGTTTATAAAATATCTACAACAAATATTGACCATAGAATCAAATAAAATCGTATCATTCTTACACTGTATCGATTTATACCGAATCGATTTGTAATAAAAGTATATCGTTTTTGAATCATATCGTAACCTGTGTGTCTAGATGGGAATCGAATCGTTTATCACAAAGAGATGTGCAACCCTAGTGAACAGAAGTAAAAACTAAATCAAATTTCTGTGAGAGATACATCAAAGGATCAAAAGATCAAAGGCTTTGGGGTCGACCAATCAGAGCAGACCAATCAACAGAATTAACTGCCGCTGTAGAATGTCCCGGAACAGTGACAGCAGCCAGAGGTGGACAGACTGGAATTTCTGGCCTCGTACAGAAAACATTTTTAGCAAAACCATAATACCTATCATTGATCCGACTTCACTTTGAGCGTCCTGAGTTCTTCCTGAACAGCTACATATGTTTTTTGTGAAGAAAAATGAACGAAATAGCTTTGTAAGAGCGATCTGAAAAACTGCTAAATATGCTTTTCTACAGAAATCTTCTTGCGTTTTTAATATGGGAGCCAATGAGGCTGTTGGTGCGTGTTGGTGGCGCATCTGTGCGTCCTACGCCCAAACTATAACTCTGACAGCTTCACCAGAGGATTGTGAGGGAGAAGACACATTTTACTACGTTTCTATGTATAAATTATTTCTGTAGAGTGGAATTTGCGGCCTGAAGCGCAGTTTTCAAATTTATTTTTTGACAATTTTTTTCTCTCCCTCTACACTCTGGCGATGATGTCACACACTGTGACACGAACATTCCGTGCAATACACACCCATTATAATCTCAGAATTTCTCCATCTCCATCAAATCTATATTTTTATTTTTTTCACACCTTCCCAAGACTTTTACACATTACTGTATTTTTTTTTTTTTTACCATTACAACCTATTATGCCATTGATAAGATGGGATCAGTTTTATTTTGTCTGCACTTCTGTACTGCAAGCATTGTTTTTCACATGTTGGTGGCCAAACAGTAAAACCAGATTCCAATAAAATAAAGGAAAAGAAACATTTTCACAATTTGGTCGAACTGACCCTTTTAGAGTCCCATCCAGACAGAGATTCTGTGCACAAAGAGCAGCGTATCTGCAGCTGAGCATGCAGTTTGAGCCCTGTGCAACAACCATCACATGATTTTCCTCATACATTTAATTGCCCACTTCCCACTGGAATGTTAATCCTCTTCCAATGAGTGTTAAATCTGCAAATTCTCAAGTTTGCAGCGCTGATTGGAAACTAATTGGAATGCATGAAATATTAAATGTCACAGCAGAGGGGCTGTGGTATATTGGGAACATTTTTGAGCAACTTTGTAAGTCCTTTGTCAGTCATTGTTTCCTGTCAGTAAATAGGTTTTAATTTACATAACTGGAAATGTTTCATGACAATGACAATCATTAGTTCCAGAGAAAAGTCGTCTCTCAGCTATGTGATGACAGAAGTGAAACAGGGAGGTAAATTACATGCTTTGTTCCAACGAACTGAGCATGAGTGTCTGGATTTTGGCCAAAGTTTCAACGATAACCAATACCCGGAATGAGGCAGGTCTCACTTGCCGAAACGCCCCTAATTTGAATACGAGCCGTCCTGAGCGGACGTGATGTGACGTAGTACTCTACACCAGCTATTCTCAACCTTGGGGACGGGACCCCAATTGGGGTTGCGAGATGATTTCTGGGGGTTGCCAAATCATTTTGGAAGTCAGCTCTGTCTCCACTGTGTTAAAGTGTTCATGTGTTAATGTGTTTTAGTCTTTTTGGTCACTTAATGTCTTTTTTGGTCATTTTGTTTGTTTTTTTGTAATTTTGTGTGTTATTTGGTCATTTTGTGTCTTTTTTGTGTCTTTTTTTGATCACTTTGTGGTCATTTTGTGTCTTTTTTGATCATTTTGTGGTCAATTTGTGTCTTTTTTTGGTCATTTTGTTTCCTTTTTTGGTCATTTTGTGTCTTTTCTGGTCATTTTGTGTCTTTTTTGGTCATTTTGTGTCTTTTTTGATCATTATGTGGTCAATTTGTGTCTTTTTTGGTCATTTTGTTTCCTTTTTTTGGTCATTTTGTTTCTTTTTTGGGTGATCTGAACTGTGCGTGTGAGATTCTGTTCAGTGAGCGGAGTTCGCGGACAACATGCATGTTAAATTGGGGGTCGCGACTCAAAAAGGTTGAGAACTACTGCTCTACACGACAACAACACGCGCCAATTATAAAAGCCGGCGAAGCAGTGTTGCCAACTTAGCTACTTTTTTGCTATATTTAGCAACTTTTCAGACCCCCTTAGCAACTATTTTTCAAGGACGCGACTAGTGGCAAATCCAGCAGCTTTTTCTGGTGTTATTGGAGACTTTTGGAGACTCGTTCTTACTCTTCTTAACGAGCCGCAGGGGTTGGCTCGTTCAGAAGAGCCGCCGTTAGCAGCAGTTAGCTCTGTAGCAGTACAGTGTGTATGTGCTAACAGGCTAACAGTTAGCTCTGTAGCAGTACAGTGTGTATGTGCTAACAGGCTAACAGTTAGCTCTGTAGCAGTGCAGTGTGTATGTGCTAACAGGCTAACAGTTAGCTCTGTAGCAGTACAGTGTGTATGTGCTAACAGGCTAACAGTTAGCTCTGTAGCAGTACAGTGTGCATGTGCTAACAGGCTAACAGTTAGCTCTGTAGCAGTACAGTGTGTATGTGCTAACAGGCTAACAGTTAGCTCTGTAGCAGTACAGTGTGCATGTGCTAACAGACTAACAGTTAGCTCTGTAGCAGTACAGTGTGTATGTGCTAACAGGCTAACAGTTAGCTCTGTAGCAGTACAGTGTGTATGTGCTGCTGCTGCAGGAGGTGTTCACTTAGTGATCTCTGTTTGTTTACAACAAGCACCAGACACTCTGTGCACAGTTAGCGATGCCGGTTAATTCACCATCACTATGTTTATGATCAGCGGAGACACTGTGCATAATTTGCCATGCAGCTTTGTTTATGATCAGCTGCTGACGTTGTGGACAGTTAGCGACGGCGAAAACCATACGTCACCTCCGGAGTCTCTAAAGTTAGCCAACCGCTGGGGGCTAACTTGTTTGCGACCATCTTTTTGTGAGGTAAGAGTGCTAACCACTAAACGGCAATCTTGATCCAGGGGGAAATATCCTCTCAAGTTTAATTTCCCACCTGCTCTCAAAAAAATATCAGCAAGAAAAATGTAAACAATGAATTATATCCAACAAATATGGCCAATATATTAAATATAGATATTCAATATGTAACTTACGTTTTTTGCGTAACTTCCAGTATATTTATTTACTTTTTAAACGCCTTTTACATCTTTTACAATGCCTTGACAGGAAGTTTTGGCCCTGAACCTAGGTCAGTGGTTTTGTAGAATAAATTTACTTAAACAGCAGCTTTTTTACAACCACGAACCATGGCGTTTGTGCTATTTTTGGAACGCTCTGCTGATTCAGGGAATACGTGTGCCCAGTGCGGTCCCATTGTTTTGGTTTTGTTTACGTGCTGCTGGCACAGAATAAAATAAAATATTATTTTCTGCTCAAAAATGTGCTCATTTCATGCAATTTTGTGAGATCAGGCGGTTTATTTCACAGGATTAGTGTGTGATGCTGACGGTACATACCTCCGACTAGAGCAGTAGTTCTCAACTTTTTGAGTCGCGACCCCCAATTCATTATGCATGTTGTCCGTGACCCCTGCTCACTGAACACAATCACACGCACAGTTGAGATCACCCAAAAAAGAAACAAAATGACCAAAAAAGACACAAAATGACCAAAAATGACACAAAATGACCAAAAAAAGACACAAAATGACCAAAAAAGACACAAATTGACCACAAAATGATCAAAAAAGACACAAAATGACCACAAAGTGATCAAAAAAAGACACAAAAAAGACACAAAATGACCAAATAACACACAAAATTACAAAAAAACAAACAAAATGACCAAAAAAGACATTAAGTGACCAAAAAGACTAAAACACATTAACACATGAACACTTTGTGTTCTGACAACAGAACAAGGTCTCATAAGTTCAGAGTCATACCTTGAAGACTTAATTTGACAAACTAGATTCCAACCAGAGACAGTGGAACATGCGACCTAATCGTCTTTTAATATATTTACAACAGAAGACACTGAATGTAACGAATGAATTACAATTCTCTGATTAAAAACGTTAATGTTGGTTTAACTACATATGCTACATGGTTCAAATTAGATTAATAATCTTAATAAGTACAGTTCAGATCACCCAAAAAAGACACAAAATGACAAAAAAGAGAGACAAAATGACAAAAAGACACAAAATTACCAAAAAAAGAAACAAAATTACCAAAAAAGACACAAAATGACAAAAAAAGACACAAAATTACCAAAAAAAGACACAAAGTTACCAAAAAAGACACAAAATGACAAAAAAAAACACAAAATGATAAAAAAAAAAAAAAGACATTAAATGACCAAAAAGACTAAAACACATTAACACATGAACACTTCAACACAGTGGAGACAGAGCTGACTTCCAAAATGATTTGGCGACCCCCAGAAATCATCTCGCGACCCCAATAGGGGTCCCGACCCCAAGGTTGAGAACAGCTGCTCTAGAGATTCTTGTAAAGTTATAATTCAGTCTGTTGAGATGTCTCAAGTCTCAACTACAAGATTCCTGAAAAGTTTGATTTGGAAAGCACAAACACACTGGGTTAACAAAAAAAAAAAAGTCCCGCAGGGCTCCGTGCTTGGTCCTCTTCTTTTCTCCCTCTATCTACTACTCCCGCTTGGTTCCATTCTCAGAAAACATCAGCATCAGTTAGCCGCTAGCATCAGTTAGCCGCCAGCTTTCGCTAATGACCGAATTTCACCGCTTTCCAGCATTTCACAACAAAGAAATAAGAGTTAGCAGAACTATTGTCCCTTGTTGTGAACCCCAACTTAAAGATATAAGTAACAACAACTCACCAACTTGTTTTTCAGCAGACAACTGGCTTCCTTTGTTGTGCTAACTTACATTATTGCCCTAAATGTCAATTTATATTTCCAAGTTTTACCAACTTAAATCACTGTTTTAGGCCAAAAAATACAAGTTGGCTTTTTTGCAGTGTAGTATTATCGGTAAATGCGCTGTATAATACCGAGAGGGTCAGCTTTTATAGTACAATAATAATATAATAATTTGGTATTGCCTCGCGGGCCAAATAAAATTACACTGCGGGCGAGTTTTACACCCCTGGGTTAATGCTATACGGGGTCCTTGGCATTACAAAGTCTGAGACCCCCCTGATCTATTTATTAGACTGGACTGTCATTGATAAGAACAGCTGCTGCTGCTGAGAATTGTAAAGGATCAAGCCGACAGCTTTCCAGAGCTGCCTTTAAAGACTGCAGCTGGTACGTTTATGATAATCTATAAATAGACTTTGAGTGGTGTAGCATTTCAACATGTCACCCATGTGCACTCAGCATAATAGATGTTTTGCAGAGCAACACAGCAGTGTTTTCTAATCGCACTTTTCTGTTGCAGAAACTGGAAAAACTGTTAAAATGAGATAAATCTATTCTGCCCGACAAAGTCTAACTGCAGTAACTACGCAAAAGGTAATCCTGAGAAAAACTTATTGTATTTATGTTTATAATATTTATATATATACACTAATGGTCAAAAGTTTTAGAACACCCCAATTTTTCCAGTTTCTTATTGAAATTCAAGCAGTTCAAGTCAAATGAACAGCTTGAAAGGGTCCAAAGGTAAGTGGTGAACTGCCAGAGGTAAATAAAAAAAGGTAAGCTGAACCAAAACTGGAAAATAATGTACATTTCAGAATTATACAAGTAGGCCTTTTTCAGGGAACAAGAAATGGGTTAACAACTTAACTCTATGGAGTCTTGGGCTATTTTGTCCATTTTTTAATTTTTTTCATGTCTTTGTGAGTCATTTTGTGTCTTTTTTTGGTCATTTTGTTTCTTTTTTTTTCATTTTGTGTCTTTTTTTGGTAATTTTGTGACTTTTAGTGTCTTTTTTTAGTCATTTTGTGTCTTTTTTTGTCATTTTGTATCTTTTTTAGTCCTTTAGTCCAACATAAAATGTGATTTTGAATCTTTTTTTTACTTTCAAAACACTATCATGCTCAATAAAGATTTTTAAATGTTGCAAATGTGCATTAATTTCAGAGTACTCTGAAACATTAAACTGCATAATTTTCAATTAAATTCTGGAAAAGGTTGGTGTGTTCTAAAACTTTTGACCAGTAGTGTATACATAGTAATTTACAATATACATGTATAGGTATTCACAATGTAATATAAATTGTTTATAGTATATGTATACATATAATTATTTACAATATTTGTATGTGACTATATCGATTATTCATATATGTATATACTGACCCGTTAAGGGGTAGGACTAGATACGTTTTTTTACTTCTTCCTACCCCCTTTCGAGCTTGCAGAAAGTGAAATTTTTTTTTTGTTTTGTTTTTTATTTATTCATCTATTAATATTTAAACTTGTTTTTTTTATTGCCTGCATGTTCGAAATATAGACAATCAATCAATCAATCAATCAATCAATCAATCAATCAATCAATCAATCAATCAATCAATCAATCAATCAATCAATCAATCAATCAATCAAAACTGCTTTAAATATTTTTAATGTTTTTTAAGTGATATGACACTCATTTCTACATGTATTTATGTCATTTTTATGCTAAAATATCATAATTTATTTGACCTTTGACCCCAAAAATGTAGCTACTCCATTGCTGTAAAAAGGTTCTAATAGTAAAGCAAAAACAGAGTGGAGTAATAACAATGTTGTTTTCTTCATTTAGCTTTTTTAAAAAAAATGTTGTTTTCAGTGAATACACATTTTGAAATTGATTTTGTTAGAAGTGTATTTAAAAGCTCTATTCAAAGATTTGCATATTTTAGACTTAATATTATAAAGAAATATTATATTTTAGTCTTAATATCATTTTATCTCACTTTTTTTTACTTCATCACTATCTAGAAAATAATCTCCCTTTCAAATAAACTTAAAAAAAGATATATATATTTTTAATTTAAAAATGTATAAAATCTAGAAAATAATCTCCCTTTCAAATAAACTTAAAAAAATATATATATATTTTTAATTTAAAAATGTATAAAATCTAGAAAATAATCTCCCTTTCAAATAAACTTAAAATATATATTTTTTTATTTAAAAATGTATAAAATTCATACATTTTTATTATTTTTATGTTGAAATTAGTATTTATATCCAAAGCAGACCGCGGTAAGTGCATTTACAGCTTGGTTTTCAGTTGGATTTTGTGGTTTTTATATAATTATTTCTCTGAAATAAAGCAAAATTGAAATCTAAAACTTTGTCACAAGATAAAACAGACATCGAGGTGTCGTTTTTAGTTATAATAACTCAATTCTTTACCAAAAACATACTTCCTGCAGTTAGGCTTTGTAGGGCAGAGTAGTAAAAAAAAAAAAAGCTGAGAACTGAGTGTAGACATTGTTCACACCACTTGTTTTCGGTGCTCTTTTTCATTTTGTACCTACTTTATGAAAAAAGTCACATCATACCATTGGTCAAGGTTGATGTTCAAAACTTGAATCCAGCGTTCATTGTGGAGAAAAACCCTGTTTCACAGCTGAGTTAGCAACAAATCAAAATGCTACAAGCAACAATAACAGTGTGACCTTGACCTCAAATAACTTCAACTGCAACACACACACACACACACACACACACACACACACACATTCCTGTACTTCTATCTTTGTGAGGACCCTCATTGGAACAGTGAATTCCCTTGCAAGGTTATAATAGTTTTGGATTTTTCATTAGTTTTAGTTTTAATTTTGTTGTGATTTTTTGTTTTCAAATTCAGTTAGTTTGTAGAGTGAGTTTGCAAGTTTAATTTGGTATTTATTTTTTGGAATTGCTTTAGTTTAAGTTTAGTTTTTATAACTTTTAGTGTTAGTTTTATTTTTTTGTAATGGGGTATTTGTTGGGTGGGGGATTAAAAGAGGTCACAAAGCTGAAAACGAAGGACATTTTCACTACAATTTTAGTTCGTTTTGTAACCACACAATACAGTTTCAGTTAATTATCATTATCATGTAACCTTTAACCCTTAAAACAAAGTCTGAAATCTCAAAAAAAAAACCTTTAAAGAAGTGAGGACCGGCCGAAATGTCCTCACTTTGCAAAAATGTCCTCACTCTGTTGGTTAAAAACGTGTTCTGGCCCTCACTATGTAGGAAGAACAAGAACACATACACACACATTCTTGTACTTCTATCTTTGTGAGGACCCTCATTGGAGCAGTGAATTCCCTTGAAAGGGAATTCCCTTAATTTTGTTGTTTTTTGTTTCAAATCCAGTTAGTTTTAATGAGTTTTTAGAGTGAGTTTGCTAGTTTTAGTTTAGTATTTATTTTTTTGAAATGCTTTAGTTTTAGTTTAGTTTTTATTAGTTGTAGTTTTTTGTAATGGGGTATTTGTTGGGTGGGAGGTTAAAAGAGGTCACAGTAAATTTTGCCTTTATTTCCTTTGTCTGATCCATCTTCATTATGTATGAAAAAAGTTGACAAAGAGGAAAACGAAGGACATTTTCACTATAATTTTAGTTAGTTTTGTAACCACACAATACAGTGTCAATTAATTATCATTATCATGTAACCTTTAACCCTTAAAACAAAGTCTGAAATCTAAAAAAAGCCTTTAAAGAAGTGAGGACCGGCTGAAATGTCCTCACTTTGCAAAAATGTCCTCACTCTGTTGGTTAAAAACATGTTCCAGTCCTCACTATGTAGGAAGTACAAGAACACACATACACACACACACACACACACACACACACACACACACACACACACACACACATTCTTGTACTTCTATCTTTGTGAGGACCCTAATTGGAACAGTGAATTCCCTTGCAAGGTTATAATAGTTTGGGATTTTTCATTAGTTTAAGTTTTAATTTCAGATAGTTTTAATTAGTTTTTAGAGTGAGTTTGCTACTTTTAGTTTAGTATTTATTTTTTGGAAATGCTTTAGTTTTGTCCTCACTTTGCAAAAATGTCCTCACTCTGTTGGTTAAAAACGTGTTCTGGTCCTCACTATGTAGGAAGCACAAGAACACACACACACACACACACACACACACAAACATAAAGTTAAAGCAACTTTCACCATGACGGTGTCAGTTTCCTTAACAGGAAATCGAAAAGCAACACACAATAGATTTAGAGAACACAAGCAGTGAGCTAGAATTATGAAAAAAAAAAAAAAAAGGAAGAAGAAGCCAAACAGGGAAATAAAACTGATGATCCGAGGTCAGAGTGTCATGTTGTTTTAACAGAAGATGGAAAGTCTGAGTGTTTATGATGTCATGTCATGTCATGTCATGTCATGTCATTTGGACGAAGCGGACAATCAGAAGAAAGAAGAAAATTGGGCAGAGAGGAGCAGAGCACCAGGAGCTATCCACGTGTGCTCAGAGCAGAACTGAAAATAGAAGCACATTCAGACACATACAAATTATATAATAAACTGACCTTTCATGCTACATCACAACTTCAATTAACACGCATGGCGAGCCAGGAGCTCCGCGGCTTATTTATGGTGGAACAGAAACTCATTGCTCATTGAACCCGAGGCGTTGAGCTTAAAATGACTAATTCAAATTCCCGCTGTGCTCGCGGCAGTGATGCACCATCAGGATGTGCAGCAGTGTCTTTTTGGGGGGGTTGGTGTTTCACTTTGTTACATAGTTGTTCATAGTGAAAGTGAGTCCAGACAGAAAACATAACCATTAACCCTGTGGAGTGTCCAAAAGCTCCAAATAATCCAGACTTGTTGCCTCCATCAGACTAGAAAACAAAGCAGCGTGGAGCCCTACTGTAAATTTACCTCTAAAGTTCTGGCTGTAAACTCCATGAGGCCAGTTTCAGTTTGATGATGATATACCAAGTAAAACTGGAGACAAGCTCAAATAGATTTAGTATCAAATGATAGAACTGGATGGAACCCTCTTATATGGTAGATTTGACACCTTTGGTCACATTTGCAACATTTAAAATTCTTTATTGAGCATTTTAGTGTTTTGAAAGTAAAAAAGATATTCAAAATCACATTTTATGTTGGACTAAAGGACTAAAAAAGACACAAAATGACCAAAAAAAGATACAAAATGACCAAAAAAGACACAAAATGACCAAAAAAGGGCACAAAATGACTAAAAAAATAAACAAAAAGACTCAAAATGACCAAAGAAAAAGATAAAGAATCACTAAAAAGACAAAAAGACACAAAATTACTAAAAAAAGACACAAAATGACCAAAAAAGACACAAAATGACCAAAAAAAAGACACAAAATGACCAAAAAAAGACACAAAATTACTAAAAAAAGACAAAAAGACACAAAATTACTTCAAAAAAGACACAAAATGACCAAAAAAGACACACTAATAGACACTAAATGACTAGAAATGACTCCAAGTCTCCAAAAGCTCCAAATAATCCAGACTTGTTGCCTCCATCAGACTAGAAAACAAAGCAGCGTGGAGCCCTACTGTAAATTTACCTCTAAAGTTCTGGCTGTAAACTCCATGAGGCCAGTTTCAGTTTGATGATGATATACCAAGTAAAACTGGAGACAAGCTCAAATAGATTTAGTATCAAATGATAGAACTGGATGGAACCCTCTTATATGGTAGATTTGACACCTTTGGTCACATTTGCAACATTTAAAATTCTTTATTGAGCATGATAGTGTTTTGAAAGTTAAAAAAAAGATTCAAAATCACATAGTATGTTGGACTAAAGCAGCTGTTCTCAACCTTGGGGTCGGGACCCCAATTGGGGTCGCGAGATGATTTTCGGGGGTCGCCAAATCATTTTGGAAGTCAGCTCTGTCTCCACTGGTCATTTTGTGACTTTTTTTTTTAATCATTTTGTGGTCAATTTGTGTATTGTTTTTGTCATTTTGTTTCCTTTTCTTGGTCATTTTGTGTCTTTTTTTGGTCATTTTGTGTCTTTTTGTCATTTTGTCTCTTTTTTTGTCGTTTTGTGTCTTTTTTGGTCATTTTGTGTCTTTTTTGGCATTTTGTGTCTTTTTTGGTAATTTTGTTTCTTTTTGGGGTCATTTTGTGTCTTTTTTTGATAATTTTCTGGTCAATTTGTGTCTTTTTTGGTAATTTTGTTTCCTTTTTTTGGTAATTTTGTGTCTTTTTTTGCCATTTTGTGTCTTTTTTTGGTCATTTTGTGTCTTTTTGTCATTTTGTCTCTTTTTTGGCCCTTTTTTAGTCTTTTTTTGGTCATTTTGTGTCTTTTTTGGTCATTTTGTTTCCTTTTTTGGTCATTTTGTTTCTTTTTTGTATGATCTGAACTGTGCTTGTGAGATTCTGTTCAGTGATCGGGGGTCGTGGACAACATGGATGTTAAATTTGGGGTCCCGACTCAAAAAGGTTGAGAACTACTGCTCTAGAGTATGATTTTTTGCCACAAAATATTACATAGTTTGATTTTTTTATATTCAGAGATCATCCATTTAATTTGAACCATGTAGCATATGTAGTTAAACCAACATTAACGTTTTTAATCAGAGAATTGTAATTCATTCATTACATTCAGTGTCTTCTGTTGTAAATATATTAAAAGGCGATTAGGTCACATGTTCCACTGTCTCTGGTTGGAATCTAATTTGTCAAAATGAAGTCTTCAAGGTATGACTCTGAACTTATGAGACCTTGTTCTGTCGTCAGAGGTATGTGCCATCAGCATCATGTACTAAAGCTGAAAAAACAAAATTCAAAAACCAGTCTGGTAGCTTAAATGTTCCATTGTCTCTAACTGGAGTTGATTGATATTTGGGCATTGTGACAGCTGAGTTTTAAGGGATTATCCATTCCTCAAACATAAACAAAGACAAAACGTCTTTGTTTATGTTTCAGTTATAGTTCTCTGGTCTGAGGTGTGTACTACTGTCACAGAACACAACCTGTGAAATAGCACGTACTCCATGTTCCATGTATTTAATCGGAGTTGATTGAAGTCTTGATATATGACATTGTGACAGCTGAACTCTTGGTTCTCTAGTCCGGCTATTCTCAACCTGGGGGTCGGGACCCCAATTGGGGTGATTTCTAGGGGTCGCCAAATAATTTTGGAAGTCAGCTCTGTCTCCACTGTGTTAAAGTGTTCATGTGTTCATGTGTTTTAGTCTTTTTGGTCACTTAATGTCTTTTTTTTTGGGTCATGTTGTGTCTTTTTTGGTCATTTTGTGTCTTTTTTGGTCATTTTGTGTCTTTTTTTGGTCAATTTGTGTCTTTTTTTGGTCATTTTGTTTCTTTTTGGGGTACTTTTGTGTCTTTTTTATCATTGTGTGGTCAATTTGTGTCTTTTTTGGTCATTTTGTTTCTTTTTTGGTCATTATGTGTCTTTTCTGGTCATTTTGTGTCTCTTTTGGTCAATTTGTGTCTTTTTTGGTAATTTTGTTTCTTTTTTGGTCATTTTGTGTCTTTTTTTAGTCATTTTGTGTCTTTTTTTGGTCATTTTGTTTCTATTTGGGTAATTTTGTGTCTTTTTTGGTCATTTTGTGTGTGTGTGTGTGTGTGTGTGTGTGTCTAGTTCATATCTTTCTGAACGTTAGTCAGACTGACCTCAGATTTCGTATGTGTCTTGCTCATGGCACGAAGGTGTTTATCCTCGATTTTGAAGATTTTTTAATTCATTTTTCAAAATATCATTCAGCTCCGCCCCCTTTTAGTGGAGCTCCGCCCCATTGTGTGATAGGCCTACACCTGGTCAGTAACACAATTCACTCTGGATTTCCACCCTGACTCATCTCATCTGGAAGTCTATTTAGCCTACCTATCTTTAGGAGTTTTAAAGTGGCTACAAGGTTCGATTTTCCAATAATATTTAAATAGTTTCCAGCTAATATCAATGTTCAATGTGTATGTGCTGGATGGTGTGGTACCTTATGAAAACTAAGTGTTTTATGGAGTTACAGACGTTGTAGTGGTCTGCATGTAATGTGCAAATTCTGTTATTAGCGATTAGCATGCTAAGCGGAGATTTAGCTTTATTCACTTCTTATGTTGCATTACTATGTAATTCAGGGATGACATTCATGTTGCTTAGTATAATGCCCATAATCATTTGATATGAGATACTTACATGCAATATAGTATATCAGCTAATTGGGTTCATGTTAATGTCCTTTTAGTGAAGCATACTGCGTAATGTGCTATCTCACCATTAGCATGCTAACAAATACATACTTCCTACAGGCACTGCAGTAGTAGATCAGAGCTGCCAAGTGTCACGCTTTGAGTGTGACAGTCACGCAATTTGACCCATTCTCACACCACAATATACCGCAATATATAAAATGTATTATTATTATGATAATATTTTTTTTTTATTACAGTAGGCTAATGAGAACTGTGTCTATTTCTTCCAATGGTCATATCATGTTTGCATCTTAGTTAATTAGTATTATGCATAGGATTTTTTTATTCAGACAAATGTAACATCTGCTGAGTTTGTTGATTTTTTAAAAAACTTTATTGAAGGTTTGGACAAAAAAACTCAACTTCTCATGAAAGCCACGAGTATAAGCTCTCAAATACTTTTTGAATTTCATTTCTATCTGCTAGAGGCTGAAAAATCTTCTGTTGAATTTCCAGAAAAACTTCAGGTTTTAGGGGGTTCTTTCAAAATCGCCCAGAGGTTTTACAGGCATTTTTTACAGGCGTTTTAGGCCTTAATGGGTTAATTAATAAATCAACGTTAAAAGGCCAAAGGCATCATGGTGCTAGAGTCTCACTCTTGTCATTTCTGAAACTTGGCAGCCCTGAGTAGATGATCAAAAAAAGCTTATGATTTATGACATGATTACCTTTAATTGCTGCGTTAATAAGCTGTTAATCTGTATTAGAAGTAAACAACGTGTATCCACGACACCGTGAACATCTAAACAGCCGCGAACCTGTTGGTCGTGTTTCCGCCTCATGCTATGTACTTAATGAATGTTTATTTGAACATATTATTCATGTAAAAACATATTGTTCAGCATTCGGTTGTACTAACAGACTCTCCAAGGAGTCGCTTTTCAAGTTTTTCCGGTAAGTAACATACATTTTTGTCTTAGTATTAACAGTATATTTTTAGATCCACCCATCCTGCACGTCCACAGTCAAAATCTGGTCTCTGCCAAAGAACTCCTTGAACTCCTTGATGTCTGTTTTATCTTGTGCCAAAGTTTTAGATTCCAATTTGGCTTTATTCCAGAGAAATAATTATATGAAAACCACAAAATCCAACTGAAAACCAAGCAGTAATTGCACTTACCACGGTCTGCTTTGGATATAAATACTAGTTCAAACATAAAAGTAATATAAATTATAAGTTTATTTGAAAGGGAAATTATTATTAGTGATTAAATAAAAATCACTATCATTAAAATTATATTGAGACTAAAATATAACATTTCTTTATAATATTACTGTATTTCCTCAATTTAAAGCCAGCCCCTATTAATGACCGGCCTCATTTAGTAACCGGGTGTAAAAACTATTTTTAGTAAATAAAAGCCGGCCTCTTTTATAAGCCGAGTGTCTTACCGGTGTTATGTTAAAGTCTGTTCCCCCATTGATATGTGTCCCCCTTACCTTAACCTGCACCAACCTGACCCCTGACCCCAACCACTCCTCCTTTCCGTGTCTTTTTTTGGTCATTTTGCGTCTTTTTTAATAGTAATTTTGTGTCTTTTTTGTCATTTTGTGTCTTTTTTGGTAATTCTGTCTTTTTCGGTCATTTTGTGTCTTTCTTTGGTCATTTTGTGTCTTTTTTTGGTCATTTTGTGTCTTTTTTTTTAGTAATTTTGTGTCTTTTTGGGTTATTCTGTGCCTTTTTTGGTCATTTTGTGTCTTTTTTTTAGTAATTTTGTGTCTTTTTTTGATCATTTTGTGTCTTTTTTGGTAATTCTGTCTTTCTCTGTTATTTTGTGTCTTTTTTTGGTCATTTTGTGTCTTTTTTTGTAATTTTGTGTCTTTTTCGGTCATTTTGTGTCTTTTTTTATAAATGTTGTGTCTTTTTTGGTTATTCTGTGCCTTTTTTGGTCATTTTGTGTCTTTTTTTGGTCATTTTGTGTCTTTTTTTTAGTAATTTTGTGTCTTTTTTTGTAATTTTGTGTCTTTTTTTATGAATGTTGTGTCTTTTTTGGTTATTCTGTGCCTTTTTTGGTCATTTTGTGTCTTTTTTTAGTAATTTTGTGTCTTTTTTTTGTCATTTTGTCTTTTTTTTAAAGGAATTTAGCTTTTTTTCTGTCATTTTGTGCCTTTTTTTTGCACCCTCCTCCTTTAAGCTGTTAACATGAGCCCAAGTTTACCTGAACCCCAAACAGTTCTCTCTACAAGGCCTCACCTTAAACTGAAATCCTAACTCCAACCAGAGGTGATGCTACGGAGAACACCATTCAGGAAACATCATTTGACAGTAACAGATTTCAACACCTTTATTTTGAAGTTTGTCCTCACGAGTTAGTACTGTAGGTAAATATGGTTGTTTCTCCTGCTGTCCTAGTCATTCTCTGTAAATTCCAGCCGTTTACACGTTCTTCTGGGCTTTTTAGTAGTTTAGACACTTTAAATCCTGCTTCAAATGAACATTCAGCTGTTCATTGTTTGTTTACATCCCAGTACTTCCAATATGGCCGACATCCTGGTAACTGGCTACAATGCGCTGTGTAAAACACTGTAAAAAGTGCCGGTCAAAGCCGCTCTGATTTTCTTTTTTTAATAAAAGCCTTGTAGAACCTGATAATGGAATAAATTCCTGATAATGTAATAACCCCGATAACGTAATAAAAATCTGCACTTGAGTCCATTGAAAATGTAATAAAACCTGATAATGTAATAACTTCCTGATAATGTAATAAAGTGCATTTCCACATAATGAAATAATTTTTTTTACCAATAATGTAGAAAAGTATAACATTAATGGGAGGTTATTACATTATCAGGTTAGCCTTCATTTCCCAAGTCCTGATAATGTAATAATTCCCCAATATTGTAATAATGTAACAGCAGACCACCCATTACTTGGGTTCAAGTGGTGATACTGTGTATCAACTCTAGCTCAAGAGCTCTAGCGCCACCAACAGGTCAAAGTTGAATGTTTATTAACTTTTGACCCGTTCATCCATTTTTTCACAAACGAGGTATCACTGGAACCCTTGGGCCAATCCCAGCTCAATGCATCCTCAATGGTGGTTTTCGGCCATATTGGATTTTCCGCCATCTTTGATTTGATCAAAAACCATCCATTAATGTTATACTTTATTACATTATTGGTAAAAAGTGTATTACATTATTGGGAAATGCACTTTATTACATTATCGGGATGTTATGACATTATCAGGTTTTATTACATTTTCAATGGACTCAAGTGCAGATTTTTATTACATTATCGGGGTTATTACATTATCGGGAATTTATTACATTATCAGATTCTACAAGCCTTCTTCAAATAATAGCCTGTCCCTATTATTAGCTGGGTCCCAAACTGATTTTTTTAGTAACAGAAGCCCTGGCTACTATTTGAGGAAATATCATTATTTACGCAGGACGTGTTGCGTGTTCCGATCGGATGCCTTTTAGAGGAGCTCCGCCCCCTTTTAGGGGAGCATACCTTTAATTGCTGTGTTAACGAGCTGTCAATCAGTATTAGAAGTAAACAACGTGTATCCACGACACTGTGAACATCTAAACAGCAGCGAACCTGTTTGTCGTGTTTCCGCCTCACGCTATGTACTTCATGAATGTTTATTTGAACATTTTGTTCACGTAAAAACATATTGTTCAGCATTCGGTTGCACGAACAGACTCTCCAAGGAGTCGCTTTTCAAGTTTTTCCGGTAAGTAACGTACATTTTGTCTGAGCATTATCTGGTCTCTGCCAAAGAACTCCTTGAACTCCTTGATGTCTGTTTTATCTTGTGACAAAGTTTTAGATTTAAATTTGGCTTTATTTCAGAGAAATAATTATATAAAAACCACGAAATCCAACTGAAAACCAAGCAGTAATTGCACTTACCACGGTCTGCTTTGGATATAAATACTAATTTAAACATAAAAGTAATATAAATTATAAGTTTATTTGAAAGGGAAATTATTATCTAGATAGTGATTAAGTAAAAAAAAAAGTGAGATAAAATTATATTAAGACTAAAATATAACATTTCTTGATAATATTAAGTCTAAAATACACAAATCTTTGAATAGAGTTGTTAAGCACTTATAACAAAATCAATTTGAAAATGTTTATTCACTGAAAACAAAATCATTAACATCACGGTGACTACGTCCATTATTTATATACAGTATACGATTTTAACTAGGACACAATTATCCCTTAAAATAAAGGGACTATTCCGTCAAAATTACAGTTTTTGATAATATTTACA